>NW_016161072.1:20186-20491 GCF_001687245.7 Rhagoletis zephyria
GGGCTACAAAACTGCATACTCGAAAATTTTCTAGAAATTCTGAATAAAAATGTTTAAATCTAAAAAATGGCTGCGTATGAGTGCCAATTACAGTTTTTGGTTTTAAAAAAAGCTAATAACGGCCAATGCTTGTTGTGTGGTAATACGACCATTAACCATAAACAAATGAAAAAAACGCTCCACTCAGTGCAATTATAGAAAAGTGCTTCTCAGCGCGACGCACTAGGGCACACATTGCATACTTTATTTTATAATATTTTTTTTATCAAAAGAAATCGATAGAGAAATGTAAATGCTGGTTTATG
>NW_016161072.1:20516-32274 GCF_001687245.7 Rhagoletis zephyria
TAAGGTTAAATCATTCATTAAGACCGTGAGCATTGGTCCTTTGTGATAGCGCTGCGAACAGTAACCGCTAGATTAAAACAAGAATCACTACGTTCTCAGAACGAAATTTCGTCTAAGCCACAGTGTACCAAAAAGCTGGGCCAACTAAGGGAAAGTTTTCGGATGATTCCCCACCTATCGTTAGTACATTGGCCTCTCTGTACACCTACCAGAATTGAGAGAGTCCGCTTCACAAGCCTAAGTAGATCGCTAGACCGCCTCCGGCCTACCCGCGGCCAGGAAGACTTTGCACCGGTACATGCTCTGGTTTTCCTCCATCGTTCACTGAGTTTACCTGAGGCTCATCTTTCCTTTCCAAGAGAAGTCCACAAGTAGTGAAGGGAGCTCCCACTTTCTCTCGTGTGAATTTTTACTAATTATTTCACATTTATTTTCAAGTTTAGTTTAGGCTCATTTCTTCACAATCTAATCCTTAGTCTATTGGCTCATTGGCGTATTCGTGGACTAAAAAATCTTGTCTAATGGATCGACATATCCATAAAGCAGACCCAAGCGCGATTTGATTCTTTTGATTCACATACACATACAAATAAGATAAAAATCATGGTGAGGAAGTACATATGTATGTTCAACACTCATTCTTGAAATAATTTCAAATCTATCAGTCTTAGCGCTTCCTAGGTGCAAATGCATATCTAGAATGCAATAACTCAGAACTTTGCTCTGATTTATGTAGACAGCAGTTTTTTCAAGCGTTACCAGTTTAATCTGTCACTTTGGGAATAATAAAACTTTTTCTGATATTGAAATTAACAACGTTAATGCATACCAATCATCTTATATCCATAATACAAAATAAAACTCACAGTCAACCAAAGTAAACCACATTTAAAAACTCTCTTTTCTTGCTAAGTAAATCAATATGACTAACATTCCTTGTTTCACGGCTTCGTCCAGGACGCGGTGCCGCCATGATCATCGAATCGCTGCTACTCTTCTATCACATCAATTGCTTCAAGTGTTGCGTGTGTCACGTACAGCTCGGCGATGGCTTGAATGGAACGGATGTGCGCGTGTGCAATCACAAATTGCACTGCCAAAATTGTTATTCCAGCGACGATGGCATCAAATTCAGTTGTGTTTGAGGGAGGCAAGTAAAAAAAACAAAAAGGAACCGCACTCTGCGACTATTGACGAAATGAAATGGCTGAAGGATGCGACATACAACATACATAGATATAAAATAAGCAGCTGCAAAATGGGTAAAAGCGTAATGAAATTGAAGACTGGGGAAAGTGGATGGTGGTAAATAGACTACATCACTAAAAAAAAGGAAGGAAAAAATGCCAAATTTGTTTCTTCAGTCAGAGTCAATCGTTGCATTAGGCGCCTGAAATGCTGTTAAATGTTTATGATTGATTTCAAGCTGCATATTGAAAAAAAAAATATTAATGGATGTTAATAATTTGCATGCTTATCTTTACAATTTTTAAAAGTAAAAAGCAGTGTTTCAAATTTTACATTAAACGAATTTTACAGAAAAAATATACAATATTTAGGTAAAAGTTTAACAAATGCGCTAAATGCTTATGATACTTAGAAAAAAAAAAAAAATGAGAAATCAAAATATTGAAATCGTCTGCAATTATTTGTGTAAAACGCAAAATAAAACTGTGCATCTATTTATGTTTGCGCAGCTAATTAGTAAACTGACCGAATTGTTAAACATTTAATGTTAATCGAATTTTTTCACTTTTGAAGAATTTACATTTGTGAATTTCAAAGTCGAATTAAAATTGTTACATACATATGCATGTATGTATATTAAAAAAGTATATAAAAATATTGAATGTTAGAAAAATGCTAGTTGAAAAATATGTAGAAGATGCAAACGGTTTAAAGTTTGGCAAAGTGGAGATGAATGCAATTACATAAATACATACAAACATGCTGCGCGTACATACATACATACATATATATACATGCGTACATACATACATGTGCGCGCAAATAGCATGCAAAACGCGTGCGAAAATCAAAAAAAAAAAAATATGTATCTCTACACATCTCATAATCTGCATGGCAACTTTTTATGCTCCAAATGAATGTTGAATTTGCAAATTTTGATTGTTGTTAAATGTTGAATGCAAGTTGGAAAATACTACTTTTTGCTTCATCGAAAAAAGCGTTTATCCAAAACACGCGAGTCAATTGACAATGAAAATCTGAAACTAAAAAAATAAAAAATAATTTTAAAAATCTTTAAGAAATTTTAATAAATATTTTAGGTCTCGTTTTTTTTTTCTTTTTTAATTGTAATATACTACACTGAGTAACAATGAATTTTTAATGCTTAAGCGTACAAGAAAACAAAAAATTAATTGTAATATTGTATCTTTATATTTAAGCATCTTATTTAACACTTTGTATTTAAACACAATTACATGATTATATCTATACATGCAAATATATACATACATACATGATAACCCACATATTATACATATCTACATATTTTATTTGCTCTTCTATAAAATTAGGTTATATGACTTTTGTGTATATAGTTTTTTTTCGCTGAATATACATATTTATTTATAATTTCTATGTGCAACTAATAAAAATTCAAAAAAAAAAAAATATCAACATATATTTTTCTTATACATACATGCTTGGCAAGGTGTGAATTTTTTGCCTGTTTTTAAAATAATATATTGAATAAAAAAAAAATTGGCAGCTTTGAGTGGAAAGTCAAAATAAAATTTACTTGCAGCTAGCTCTAACGCCAATTTCGCTTACATAAATTTGAAAGCAACCTGAAACAGATTTGGAAAAAAAGTTTTTTTCAGCTTTCTCAGTTTCTGGCATAATTTTTTACATCAAATTCACTGTGGGTCTGAATATTTAATATTAACTGCAATTTTTTAGCAAACTGAACAACAAAAAAAAAAAATTAAATTTGTTATTTTTTTTTTGTTATTTTATGCTATAAAATCTAACACAAATTTTTCATCAAAAATTTATAAAAAATAATCAGAACATTATCTAAAATTGAAAGCGCCTCTAACACCTCTATTCTAACATAGTCACAAAACTCAGCTCATCACAAAAATTTGATTTTAAGTGCTAGAAAACGCCACAAAAACTTAAAAATTTGTATTGTAGCGCATATCTGTTGCAGTGGCAAACTTTGTGGCGCAGTCGAAATGACAGCAGTGATGAGCTAAGGTTTGTGACTTTGTTAGAACACGTCTGTAAATGTTCATTAAGATTTCAAGAAATTTATTTATTAATTTGTAAAAATTTAAGAAGCTTGCGCTTCACGTAAAAAATTGGTACAATTTTCTGCAACTTAATTGCTGACTTTTTTTTTAACTTTTTAACATCGGGTCAATCAATAAGAATACATGTTAAACAAAAAATCTAAGAACAAAAATTTTAAGAACAAGTTTTTTCTGCGCTTTTTAATGCGAAATTTTTTTTATGCAATGAATTCAAAAATATTTAAGTCAATTTTTTTTATAAAACATACACTCAAATTACGAAAAAAAGACCACAACAAAATAATCACTGTTAGGCATTTGAAAAAACTAAAAATCTTTAATGGAGTTAAATGTACCTAAATGTATAAACAAACCCTTCCACACATAAATACCTAAGCATACAACTGCACGTACATAATTGCATATGTGCACACACTTACAAAATTAAAAATTAGAATTTATTTATTTATGTATATGTATCCGTGTATAATATTACATTTTTTAATAAATTAATGCTTTTAACTTTTTAATAGTAATCTGTAAGTAAGAATCAATTCCGCGATTTCAACCCTCAATTTCAATTTAAAATTATAGCTGTTTACACTTTAAGAAATAAAATCAAAAAAAAAAATAACTTTTTTTCATTTTTAAAACTATTGTACTACTTGGCACAGTATTTTTCAATATTTGGCACAGTTTTGTTTTGCAAAATTGCATATGTATATCGCTTAAAAGCATTGTACATAGTACATCCCTTCTGCATACATACAAACGAGCAACACTCTCTCAAAATTATATATTAAGCGTGTCCTTATTTGCACTAATTTTATGCATACATACATACATACATACATACATACATATATACATTAGTGTATGATTTCTTTCATCTTATTCTCACTTTTATTCTGTCTTATATTTGTTTTAATAATTTTTTGTGTAAAAAATATAACCATTGCTATATATGCTATGCTTAGTTTGTAAAAGAATTATACATATATTAATGAATCGATGGAATTTTATTACGAAAATCATTATTATAATAAAGCTATGTATTTAAAATATATATGTATACACACACACACACAATCGATGCTTAGGCGAATTAAATTTAAATGAAATTGTAATTTGTTTTATTTCATTCACGGAACGCTAAGGTTAAGTATACGCTGCGGTGTCTTCTCATAAACATCAAATACTTATGTACTATTGTCCTTGGTACGGAATACATCGCTCCGGCAAGCGCATAAGAAGTTAAAATTTCTGCATTGCATTTTGATGTAATTTTTATTTTTTTATGGATTATGAAGTTCTTTCAAGCAAACCCAATCAAGACTGCGTCCATTAATTTACCGGTTACAACGTCTTCCCTCAAAAGCTTGGCGCGTCTGTACAAAGTTCAATATGGTGGCTCATATAAGGCGGTAGAAATTTCTACAAAACGTTCAGTGCATGCATAAGTAGTACATACATTGTGCTAGCGAAATTTTTCTTTTAATTAAATGTTTTTTTTTTTTTTTATCGAGGACGGAAGGATGGCTAAAATGTTTCCATGGATTCGTATTCAGTTTTTTTTTTTACTTCTGTCTTTCTTAAATTTTTCCCTAGGAATATTGAGTTTTCACACATCATACTGAGACTGTTCGAATTTTGTGTTTGACTTTATAAAATCACACGAAAACCTCGGATCTGCTTAATATATGGAGCACAGAAATGTGTCGGGTAGCAGCAGCGATCACCAGGCACTCACCTCTACACAAAAGTGCTTCGAAACTAAAACATTTCTAATGTATAATGGAAGCTAACTGCTTTAAGATAGCAAATAAAATTTCGAGCATTTCCTGTTCCTGAAAATACAATGTAAAAAAGTACCACGAAAGCACATATTGACGTACATCCCATTAAACAAAATACATCCAAAAAATTAGCACCGCCAACATGTTCCCAGAAACATGTTGCTAGCGACCGCTGTGTAGATCTCAAATGTTGCCCGCATTTAGGCGCGAGTTGTAAGTAATCTGCTTATAAACATATGTATATGCGCATATTTTGTAACGATTGTTTCATACAACTGACTTTCTTTGCAGATTTCAGGTAATAAATAAATAACCTTTGTATAAGGCGCATATATACATAAATACATATGTACATATACACTTTTAATTGCTATACGGTACACGCTTAAAGCTCAGTTAGTCTACACTTAATTTCCGCAACTTAACTTAATATTTATTATATGAGAATTATATATATTATTTATTACATGAGATTACGGCCGTTGATCCGATGATATGTATAGAGGTCCATTTTCTAGGCCTTCCCATAAATTGAAGAAATTCTCCTTGGATTCGCCAGAAGCGCAATCCAAATGATGTCAACACTCGGACTATAAGTATAAGACTACTTAACCTTCGAACCACTTCTAGTAACACAGTAGAGACAAAACGGTCTATGTATGGCATAAAGCCAGTTTGATTAACCTACAATCCGAATTCAGAAGTCGTGGTTAAATCACAAGTACGAGAACAAAAAGTACCCCTGGCACATCCCGCCATCGAGTAAAAATAAAAATAAAAATTTCCACAATTTATGTAATTGGAAGTAATTAACTTTAAAATTTATTTTAATCAAATTTAAAACCTCAAGTCACTTTGCAATACAATTTACAGCGTGTGTATCAACAATAATTTTATATTAATCGTTAAACTACATAATTTTTTCATACATATACATAATACGAATGCGGTTTGAATCACTCATACGCCATGGTGGCAATGCCATTTTTTCGATTCGTGTGTTTACACACATTTGCAAGTACGTGTCTATATCTATATAATTATTCCTATTAAATAACTACGAAGACTACTTATTAAAGTGCAATAATTTTGAATGCACAACACAACAAAAAAATTTAAGTACTTCCGAGCGCCTTTGCGGCCAACAAAACAGCGATGCTTTGCACTTTCTTCACCAACCAACAATCAAACATTTTTCTCTCTACTCTTCTTTTAACATTTCTTCTCACATTCCATCCAATTTTTATATTCTCAAATAGTTCACCATCTGCAAGCCAATAGCAGTGTCCCATTCGCGTGATTCCGTGAACTTAAACTCGCACAGCCATTTATTTTCGGTCTCATCGTAGCGGGAGATGGCTTCACCCGAAACGCTATACAGCCTATTGTCCACGGCGAAAATTTCATAGAACTCACGCTCCTCCCAGAAATTAATGACATCCCAACGATTGGCGCGCAAATCGAAACGTTCCATACAACTGCCGAGACCCTCACAGCAATAGATGTGCGAACCGATGGCCGCGCTGGAGCAATAGCTGTTCACCTCGCGCATGGCGGGCATTTCATGCCACTGCCCGATGCGTGGGTCGTAGCGCTCCACCGAGTAAAGTGAACGATGATCTGTCTCGCCGCCCATTACATAGAGAGTGTTGTCTGTAAAAATGGAGAAGAGGGCTATTGTTTTAGTAACCAAAATATTTGCGTAAACTACTCGCATGTACAAAGTATGTTTATACGCATGAAGTTCCCCCACAAAACTCACCACAAACCACTGCGCCCATTGCATTGCGTTTCGCCAGCATATTTTCACGGAATGTCGCCTTATTCGTAACCAAATTCAAACACTCCACCGAGCAGGTCGCACCCTGCAGTGTATTCCCGCCGAGCGCATACAAACAGCCATTCAACACAACCGACCGGTGATGCGAACGTTCCATCAACAACGGATGCAGCTCATGCCATTGATCACGATAGATATTATAGTAGAAGCACTCGCGTGTGCTGCGTCCAACACTGCCACCCTGCGCATACAAGATGTTCTTATGTGCCGTCAAGCTCACTGCGAATGCGGGGCGAGGCAACGGTTGCAGTTGCGTGGCCTCATCGAATGTAAAGTCGAAGCGCTGCAGATCCGGGGTGCGTCCCATTTTGTCCAGCACAAATATTTGCCATTCCATATTATCGGCGCTATGCAACATATCGCGTAACCAACTTTGACTCTCAGCGCTCTGTTTGAGAATGGGTAGTGAGCGTGCTACCTCTGCCGTCACGCAGGCGGGGTGTATGTAACGTAGTAGTGACGCTAAATTGGCAGTGCGCTCGGTGGGTCGATGTTCAGCCCATCGGGACAGACCGCACAGTACAGCGTCATCAGAGTGTACATAGAGCGCATCGTTGGCCAAAATGTTGCTGAGCTGGGGGAAAAACAAATAAAATGTTTTGAAAATTCTAAACAAAAATTTCGGAATGAGGTCAAAATCAAAAAAATATTGACGAAATACGAAATGCCAAGAAGATATAAGCCCCATGTACAACCGTCTCCTCCACATTGAGCGGCCAAAAGAGTTTTCTGACGAGTGTTAGTCCTTGAGGTTTGCATCTTTCAGAGGATCGCTCCACCGAGCTTATGTCTAGACCAGTTTTGAATCTTATATTTTCTGTTAAAAGAGTCTGTCTTATCTACGTTGATGTTGAGCTCTACTTTGGTTACCCAAAAGTGTACGTCTCACAGAGATTTACTCTTAAGTGTCATTAGAGTGGACAGGCACTTCCCGCTCCTTATGGCAGATAAGTCACATTTATAGAAACAACCATTCTACAAAAATTTCTCTGTATGCAGAAACGAACCTACGAAACAATTTTCGTGGTAAGCAAATCCTAACATTGACTGATAGCCAGGCAGCACTGAATGCGCCTTGAGTGCGTCGACAAGCTTAACATCCTGACGGACCACAGCAACAACCGACTAATTTGGGTATCAGGACACATTGGGGTTAAGGGTAACGAGGAAGCAGAATGGCTAGCTAGAACGGCGGCCACCTTGTCTGCCATAGGGTCTGATCCTTCTTTGCGATCGGACCTGGCATGATCAAGGAAGAACTTAGAAAGGAGAGGATCAATCTCAGCGAACAGTACTGACGTAAACTCTGGGTCTTCGCTGGGCTAAATTCTTACTGGGAGGGTACAACCATATTACCTTACAGAGAACGGGGAAATTATAAAAATGCCCAGTGAGAAGCTGACGGGTCACTATGGACTAAGAAGTTACCTGCATAAGCTGGGTATCTGGTTTAGCGACCTATGTCGCTTCTGTGATTCGTTCGAGTAAACTCCAGGACACCTCCATCGTGAGATCGAGTCGGTTGGGAATAAAGACGGGTGAGATATCTAGGCCAACTCTTAACAAGTTTTGAATTCACACGAACGCTGACCCCTGGAGACCTCTCCAATTTCTAGGGTATCTTTAGTTGGATGAGTTACCGTAAATAGTTGATGACAAAACAGACGTCTTGGTCGCATTATATCCATCTATCTACTCTTAAAATAAATCACAGCTTATTGAATAACTTGGCTAGGGGTTTAAAAGCGTAAATGCTGAGCACCTGAGAAGACAGTTGGTTTTTCTTTTACAGACTTCTATTACAGAGAAGGAAGGTAAATAGGGAGGTAAATTTATATGCAACTTTGGTTCGAAATTCGTACCTCCAAGTATGTCATCTCCAAAAATTCTTCACTCTGCACCACCTCCTTGAAATGTGTAATAATGTATTGGCATGCCGAGTCGAGCAACGTAAAATTATTTTGCTTTTCTGAAAGAAACAAGTTTAACCAAGTGACCATTAGACTAATGCCAGATTTCCACTAGGCATTAAATGTGAAAAATGGTAGTGACAAATGGCATTTTTTTAATGACACCAATTTTTTGTCAGCTCAATGCCTAGTGGAAATTCGGCATAAGTATTATAAAAAATATATACATATATAGCTGACTTCGCACCTGCAAAATGCTTAAACCCCAAACAATTATCTGCGTCCAGCTGCGCGCACATATACCCCGTGCACAAGTCGAGCAAATGTTCCAGCTGAAGAAAGGCTGCAGTCTCGAGCAGCTGTTGCACGCAATCAACGTAATTATCCAAGTGGCCGGTGTAGATGAAATCCACAGCTAGCTCCAAGCAACGCGGATCCATTTCGTGGATATGCACCTCGCGCTGAGAACTTTCCGGGAAGTTGCCTGCGAAAATAGAAGATTCAGTTAAGCTCCCAACACACTTTTCACTGTAACCGCTGAAAGAGCGCTTACCGCCAAACATCGCCTGGAAGTAGGGACTCGCTGCGGCGAGTATATTTCGATGGGCCATAATTCGTACATCGCCACAAATTAAACAAACATCGGTGTACTGCAGAAACAAAGATTTTTTAAATATTTTCTTACACAAAATTTCTACCTTCACCTACATATGCTTGGCTTGGCATACTTTACCTGCTCACTTTTGCGGAACTCATTAAGCTGCACCAGTAGCGCTTCGGCGTGCTCATTTTGCAGTGATTGCGCTGCTACCAATCGCGCGCTGCCGCCAACACCAACACCACCACCACCACCACAACCGCCACCGCCACCCCCACAGCCGCTCATTTTCCACAACAAATTCCTACGTCTTCTGTAAATTATGTTGCGCCCGTTAATATTATTATTGCCGTTGCCNTAGTGGAAATTCGGCATAAGTATTATAAAAAATATATACATATATAGCTGACTTCGCACCTGCAAAATGCTTAAACCCCAAACAATTATCTGCGTCCAGCTGCGCGCACATATACCCCGTGCACAAGTCGAGCAAATGTTCCAGCTGAAGAAAGGCTGCAGTCTCGAGCAGCTGTTGCACGCAATCAACGTAATTATCCAAGTGGCCGGTGTAGATGAAATCCACAGCTAGCTCCAAGCAACGCGGATCCATTTCGTGGATATGCACCTCGCGCTGAGAACTTTCCGGGAAGTTGCCTGCGAAAATAGAAGATTCAGTTAAGCTCTCAACACACTTTTAATTGTAAGCGCTGAAAGAGCGCTTACCGCCAAACATCGCCTGGAAGTAGGGACTCGCTGCGGCGAGTATATTTCGATGGGCCATAATTCGTACATCGCCGCAAATTAAACAAACATCGGTGTACTGCAGAAACAAAGATTTTTTAAATATTTTCTTACACAAAATTTCTACCTTCACCTACATATGCTTGGCTTGGCATACTTTACCTGCTCACTTTTGCGGAACTCATTAAGCTGCACCAGTAGCGCTTCGGCGTGCTCATTTTGCAGTGATTGCGCTGCTACCAAACGCGCCGTGCCGCCAAGACCAACGCCAACACCACTGCCACCGCCACCGCCACCGCCACAGCCACTCATTTTCCACAACAAATTCCTACGTCTTCTGTAAATTATGTTGCGCCCGTTAATATTATTATTGCCGTTGCCGTTGTTGTTGCTGTTGTTGTAGTTAATGCTACGAATATTGCTTGCACCGAATTTCGCTCTGATTGTCCGAGCTAATTAGCTGCATTTGTTTTTCAATTTAGCGCACAAATTTTTCACTGACCACATTTCCTGCTGCTCGCCTCTACTCTGCTTGCACTTGTAGTAGCGCTTTCACTTTTTTCCTTTTTCACTTCCGCTTTTGCTACTTTTATTTACTAAATATTTAGCGAATTTTCAATTTTTTAGGCGCTTTTATTTATTTATTGCACTGTTATTAAGATAGTTGCTAATAAATTAGTTTTCCCTATACTTCCGCTGTCAACTGAAATGCCAAAAGAAATCGGGCATGCGCACTGGCGTTCAAATATTTATACTCAACGCATATAAACGGTCGCGAATGGTTGGATAAGGTAGATAAGCTGATAACAGCTGTTGCTTTCGCAAAGCGTTTTGTTGTCAAAGATATTTACATACATATGTAATTATGTATGTATGTAGATATGTAGTATGTACATGTATGTACCCTTGTGGTCAGCTGATTGAGTCAAGTAACATTTTGACCATTTGCGGCTATTTTTCTTTTATCTATTAAATGTTTTTAATTTTTTTATAAAAGTTTAGCATATTGCATAACCAGCGCCACATAAACCCACATTTCAAACTTCATACAAAATTTATAAACAATAAGCAAACTTTATTAACTACACCCAAAAATTTGCAACATTTTATTAAGAATTCAAAACAAAAAAAAAACAACTTATGGTACGCATTTTTATAGCCCATTAAATTTTAGTAGGTTAAAGTGCGACTTTAGAAAATCGTGTTGAATTTTAATAATTTGTTCTGGCTGACGGTGTTCAGCATGGAGGAAAAAAAATATTAAAAATCAACGCGATTTTATAGGGTCTTGAAATTTGCATTTTAACCTACCTAAAACTTGTTTTTTAATTTTTAATAAAAAGTTTAAAATTTTTGGTTGTATTTATTAAAGTTTGTTGAATTTTTATACTTTTTGTAAGATTATTGAAAGGTGGATTTATGTGCTGCTGGTTAGGTAATGAGCTAGACTTTTTTTAAAAAATGTATATACACTAACAGCCCGATTCTGTGTACTTGATAAATTTAAAATCTTTATAATTTGTCACTTTTTTATTATTTATCAAGAATTGGTATTCTAGCACAGAAATAAAAAGCTCTTTTCTTGATAAATTATCAAGATTGAAAATGCTATT
>NW_016161072.1:39016-55744 GCF_001687245.7 Rhagoletis zephyria
GTTGTTGCTGTTGTTGTAGTTAATGCTACGAATATTGCTTGCACCGAATTTCGCTCTGATTGTCCGAGCTAATTAGCTGCATTTGTTTTTCAATTTAGCGCACAAATTTTTCACTGACCACATTTCCTGCTGCTCGCCTTTCCCCTGCTTGCACTTGTAGTAGCGCTTTCACTTTTTTCCTTTGTCACTTCCGCTTTTGCTACTTTTATTTACTAAATATTTAGCGAATTTTCAATTTTTTAGGCGCTTTTTTTACTTATTGCACTGTTATTAAGATAGTTGCTAATAAATTAGTTTTCCCTATACTTCCGCTGTCAACTGAAATGCCAAAAGAAATCGGGCACGCGCACTGGCGTTCAAATATTTATACTCAACGCATATAAACGGTCGCGAATGGGTGGATAAGGTAGATAAGCTGATAACAGCTGTTGCTTTCGCAAAGCGTTTTGTTGTCAAAGATATTTACATGCATATGTAATTATGTATGTATGTAGATATGTAGTATGTACATACCCTTGCGGTCAGCTGATTGAGTCAAGTAACATTTTGACCAGTTTTGGCTATTTTTCTTTTATCTATTAAATGTTTTTAATTTTTTTATAAAAGTTTAGCATATTGCATAATCAGCGCCACATAAATCCACATTTCAAACTTCGTACAAAATTTATAAAAAATTAGCAACTTTATTAACTACACCCAAAAATTTGCATACTTTTATTAAGAATTCAAAACAAAAAAACAAACAACTTGTGGTACGCAATTTTATGGCCCATTAAATTTTAGTAGGTTAAAGTGCGACTTTACAAAATCGTGTTGAATTTTAATAATTTGTTTTGGCTGACGGTGTTCAGCATGGAGGAAAAAAATAGATTAAAAATCAACGCGATTTCATAGGGTCTTGAAATTTGCATTTTAACCTACCTAAAACTTGTTTTTTAATTTTTAATAAAAAGTTTAAAATTGTTGGTTGTATTTATTAAAGTTTGTTGAATTTTTATACTTTTTGTAAGATTATTGAAAGGTGGATTTATGTGCTGCTGGTTAGATAATGTGCTAGACTTTAAAAAAAATATATATATACATTAAATAAACCAAAGCAAAATAGCCGAAACTTGTCAAAATGTCACTTAACTTAAAAAAGTGAAGTTTTTAAATTATCAAAAATTGATATAGGGCCTCTTAAGCCCACTGTTTTGACCCTGTGTATTTCAATGTCTCTTTCAGATTTCAAGTGACAGATTCAAATTTGTAGTGGATTCTGAGATCCAAGATAATATCAGCTCCCTTAATGAATGATAATTGTGTCATAGTAGGTGGCTTCCTTACCTGTACCTTAACTGTAAATGAATTAAGAATAGCCCATGCTTGGTCAACGCCGTTGTACGGATGTATTCCGACATCTCTTTATTTCGCAAGGCAAAGTCGACATTCCGCCTGTGTGGGCAAATCATTCCGGTTCATATAAAAACGCAGTCACCTATGTGCCGTTAAATACCCAGTAAGAATTCTGATGTGAACCCTTCTTAGGTAATTTAAATTCGCCTACCGCTTCCAGTACTTACCGTGTTCTAAGCTTTTGAGTTTATTTATCGAGACTGCCAAAAAAAAACAAATTCTGTTACCACCTTTGATAAGGTCTCATAATTTTCGATCCCGAAGTTGGTTAGTAGGCTACATAGTAGAGTGTCACTCACTGAGAGAAACTGAAAGAGGTTCGACAAGTTTAATTGCGAACATTATTACTATTGCCATTTTACCGGGTTTCCACGAATTGTCTGGTAACGTTAAGCCGACCTTCGTCCCCATAAATACTTGTGGGACTTGATCGGTGCTTGGCTACCTAAACATATAAACATAAAAGAATGTATGTACAACTGCAGAAGTCGTAGGTTGATACTCCTGGCGATTAGAATACTGTGAATGACTAGTTGTCAAAGGCATTTCTTAAAAAACATTTCATTGCTTCTCACGGGAATATTTACCAACGTAGCGCCGGAATATTAGGCCCTATAGCAATCAAGAAGAGTGAGCTCGAGTTTTTATGTACCTTTTCATTTAGGAATTGTATAGTTTAGACACAATTGGAACAATGGACAAACTGATTCGACCCGCAAAAAAAATGTTTTTTTCAACTAAGTTATTGTTTCATATCGACATGGTAAATACACCGATTGTAAGAAATATGATTCAAGTGGCTTCCAGCAGATTACTTTTCAAGTTTTTTTCTCAGTGTATTTCAAAGGCATCTGTGCATAATACTAAGGAAATCTTTTCTTCATAATCACAATGGTAATACTAATATAAAATGTCGATTAGAGCTGCCATCCATCCTAACCNATTTCTTTACAAAAAATTTATCAAGAAAACATAGAATTGGGCGGTAAATAAACCAAAGAAAAATAGCTGAAACTTGTCAAAATGTCACTTAACTTAAAAAAGTGAAGTTTTTAAATTATCAAAAATTGATATAGGGCCTCTTAAGCCCACTATTTTGACCCTGTGTATCTCAATGTCTCTTTCAGATTTGTAGTGACGGATTCAAATTTGTAGTGGATTCTGAAATCCAAGATAATATCAGCTCCCTTAATGAATGCTAACAGTGTCATAGTAGATGGCTTCCGTACCTGTACCTTTAATGTAAACGACATCTCGCAAGGCAAAGTCGACATTCTGCCTGTGTGGGCAAATCAATCCGGTTCATATAAAAACGCAGTCACCTATGTGCCGTTAAATACCCAGTAAGAATTCTGATATGAACCCTTCCTGGGTAATTTAAATCCGCCTACCGCTTCCAGTACTTACCGTGTTCTAAGCTTTTGAGTTTATTTATCGACACTGCCAAAAAAAAAACAAATTCTGTTACCACCTTTGATAATAACGGGTGATTTTTTAAGAGCTTGATACCTTTTTTTTTAAAAAAAAACGCATAAAATTTGCAAAATCTCATCGGTTCTTTATTTGAAACGTTAGATTGGTCCATGACATTTACTTTTTGAAGATAATTTCATTTAAATGTTGACCGCGGCTGCGTCTTAGGTGGTCCATTCGGAAAGTCCAATTTTGGGCAACTTTTTCGAGCATTTCGNGAAATGTCAAAGCATACTGAGCATCTTTCTCTTTGACACCATGTCTGAAATCCCACGTGATCTGTCAAATACTAATGCATGAAAATCCTAACCTCAAAAAAATCACCCGTTATAATTTTCAATCCCGAAGTAGGTTAGTAGGCTACATGGTAGAGTGTCACTCACTGAGAGAAACTGAAAGAGGTTCGACAACTACCCAGTTTAATTTGGAACATTATTATTATTTCAACTTTACCGGATTTCCACGAATTGATCTGATAACGTTAAACCGACCTTCGTCCCCATAAATACTTGTGGAACACAAGAGTACGTATGTAAAACTGCAGAAGTCGTAGGTTGATAATCCTAGCGATTAGAATACGGTGAATGACTAGTTGGCAAATGCATTTCTTAAACACATTTCATTGCTTCTCACGGGAATACCAACGTAGCGCAGGAATATTAGGCCTTATAGCAATCAAGAGAGGGAGCTCGAGTTTTTATGTACCTTTTCATTTAGGAATTGTATAGTTTAGACACAGTTGGAACAATGGACAAACTGATTCGACCCGCAAAAAAAAATGTTTTTTTTTCGATTGTAAGAAATATGATTCAAGTGGCTTCCAGCAGATTACTTTTCAATTTTTTTCTCAGTGTATTTCAAAGGCATCTATGCATAATACTGAGGAAATCTTTTCTTCATCATCACAATGGTAATCCTAATAAAAAGTGTTGATTAGAGCTGCCGTCTACCCTAACAAAATCGGAGGCTGCTTACCTAACTAGTTATTCACAAAAGTGTCGTCAGATATTATGCTTTCGAGGTTGATGATGAGCTCGTGCCAGATAGAGGAAGGGAGCTTGTGAAATGTGTAACAATTAAGCCTCGAGGTGTTTCGACTTAATGGTAAAGATTTTATTCATGAAATTAAATTTTCATTCCACTCATTTGTCAGTAAATACACAAAACATTTTAATAATTAAATTATTTTTATTTTTTTAGCACAATGTAATACATTAGAACTTAGCAACGAGGTCCTCAAATATTTTTAGTTTATTTTTTTTTTGTATAGAAAAATATAGCATTTAAAGTGAGTAGCAAATAAAGAAAAAAATATCGACTACTTTTTGTTTCAATTGCACGAAATTAACTAATTACATACATTAAAAAAAAAAAAACGTTTAGCTTTAAAAATAAAGCAAATTGCAATTATAAACTAAAGACATACATACGTACATAAATAATAAGTTTATCGTATATATAATTTTTTTATTTTTTTTAATAAAAACAAGAATTCCAGTACTTGTCATACTTAGTACTTGTGTGTATGTATAGTGTGTATATGTATGTGTGTTTGTGTGTGAGTGGGTCAACATATGTATGTATGCTTGCAAGTGTANATGATAATATGAGTACTCATATGATACTCAGCTGTCTTGTAGGGCATATATGTATGCTTGCAAGTGTGTTGATGAACTTATTGCTGCTTTCCCTGCTGCCCCTGCTGCACTGCTTTGCCTACCACACCACACACTTTTGTGCCGGATTCATTCGGGAGCCTTCGGGGCAATTGAAATCGCGCGCAAAGTCTCTCATATTGCTAAATGTGCCCATGACGCGATATTGCGAGGGCGAATGTACGCCGGTGGTGATGCGCATTTTAAGCGTTTCTACGGACGAAATATAAAAATATTGTATGAGTTTTTTAAAATAGCCACAACCAACAAAGTTTAGATACATATTCAAAATTTATATTATCTCACACACCTGTACGATATTTCGAACACCAAGTTTGACCCGCCGAAATCCAGAACATCTGCTCGGGTGTGTAATCTAAGCCGGGCAATTTCGGTTCGGGGCCATTCTTGGCCACCCATTGGCGGTAAGCTTTGTAGGACTCCTTCACGCCACCATTGTCGGCGATGTTTTCACCTTGTGTATTAATGCCATTGAGCTAAGTGGAAAATATGACATATTTGATNCCCCTGCTGCACTGCTTTGCCTACCACACCACACACTTTTGTGCCGGATTCATTCGGGAGCCTTCGGGGCAATTGAAATCGCGCGCAAAGTCTCTCATATTGCTAAATGTGCCCATGACGCGATATTGCGAGGGCGAATGCACGCCGGTGGTGATGCGCATTTTAAGCGTTTCTACGGACGAAATATAAAAATATTGTATGAGTTTTTTAAAATAGCCACAACCAACAGACAAGTTTAGATAGATATTCAAAATTTATATTATCTCACACACCTGTACGATATTTCGAACACCAAGTTTGACCCGCCGAAATCCAGAACATCTGCTCGGGTGTGTAATCTAAGCCGGGCAATTTCGGTTCGGGGCCATTCTTGGCCACCCATTGGCGGTAAGCTTTGTAGGACTCCTTCACGCCACCATTGTCGGCGATGTTTTCACCTTGTGTATTAATGCCATTGAGCTAAGAGGAGAATATGACATATTTGAATACATATTAGAAATATGAGAAGAGTGAGAATATTGAAAATATGTACTCGTATGTACACTAGGGTGGTTCAAAAAAATTAGTCAGAACTTTCATACTCTCATCCCCGGGAGAGTTCTATCTCTAAAAAATACACCCATGTTTTTTTTTTTATTTCGAAATCAAAAATTATTTTGAAGTCGCTCAAAGCGCTCAAACTGGTCCATGTATTTTATATGAAAAAAAGAATTTTTCGTAGAAATTGTATAGAATTCGCATTTGTGTATCTCACTTGTTAGTTAACCTTCTTCATACTCACATGCATGCCTGTCTGCAAATCCGTGTAGTTGCCATACTGTTCAATAATGCACTTCGCCTTATCCAAATATGACTTCTGTGTGTTCTCTGCCCACCAGTCCAGCAAGTTGCCCTGCAAGTCAAAACGACGACCCTGATCATCGAAGCCGTGTGTAATCTCGTGACCAATAACAAAACCGATAGCACCGTAATTCATGTACTTGGGACGCGCAGCATTGAAGAAGTGTCCTTGCAGAATACCAGCGGGGAATTCTAGAAGCAGAAAAAAAAACAACAGAATTTCATTGCAAACCGACTGCCTATAGCAACAAAAATAACTACCAAAACTTACGTATGCTATTCTCGATGGACGAATAGTAGGCATTCACAACCGCTGGCCGGGCATGACGCACCCAATCGGTCTTGTTGACCGGCAAACGTAGCTTATTGAACGAGTAGTCTGTGCCGAAAACATTCAGCTTCAGGAAGGATTCAAAATACTTGCTGGGATCGATTTCCAAATTACGATAGTATTCCTCCAATTTCGAGTTGTCCAACATCTCGTCCGGATAGCCGATGTGTGTGGTCATCGAATGCAGCTTCTTCTTAGCCTCCAACTTTGTAGCCTCGTCCATCCAATCGACTTCGCTGAGTATATTATCGAACACGCCACGAATTTGTTCCACCATATCCAGCGCAATGGTCTTGGAGTCCTGTTTGAAGTGCTTGCGCACGTACAGCGAACCAACGGCAATGGCCAAGCTGTGCACCAAATACAAACGAGCGTACGATCGAGTAACGTAGAACGAAGAACGTACGATGTGAGGATGATGTTTGCAAAATATTGGCGTAAAATGATGACAAACGAATGGAGGCGTGTGAGGATAAACGTGAAAAGGTTTTGGATACATATTTGTGTTTGAAAAACAATAATTATGACCGCAAAAAAATGTGCGGGTGGCAACGATGACAAGCGAACCAAACATGGACGATATTGAACGATGGCGTACGAAGTTGTGTGATAAAATACGATTATATACGATGTGGCACGATGTGACACGATGAGCAACCACAATGAACGATGTGACCGTAAGTACGTTGTTCAAATATGTAATGAATTAGACATAAAAAAAAGAATAATAAAATTTCGATTGAGTAAGTTTTTAATTGAGTAAATTGCAAAAGAAATAACAAATTAATAAAAATTATTCAAAAAACGAAAACTGCAAAAATAAATTTTGTAATAAAATTTGGTAACTTCAGATTAGTTTATGTGTTTATGTACTTATGTAGGTAAATGCATGTGCTTCAGAATGTGGCCAATCGAATAAATGTTGAAAGCATAAATTAAAATGGTGTTTAGGTATTAAAGCGCATATGTAAATATTTGAAATGTTAAAGTAAGTAGACAAAATAAGATAATTAAAAATACGAGCAAAGAACGAACTTTTCTAGTGTATGTATGTAAGTATGCAAAAAAACGAAAAAATCAGCATTCAAAAACAACAATTAAATGGTAATGCCATAACTTAGTATTTGGAAACCCTTCACTTTTTTTAGTCTATCAGTAAATGCGTTAAACTTTTCCCGGATATCAATAATGGGTCCTGTTGTATTTGTCGACGTCGAGGTAATTTTTTCGTCAAAAATAGCCCTCGCAAGTCCACAGCATTTATGTGGTGTTACTCGCAAAACTACTGTGATCAGCGATACCGGAGTAGGCCTAATGAGGGCTACGTTTTTACGAAAAAATTACCTCGACGTCGACAACCATAATAGGGCCGAATAATTCTAATACGACTAGACTTGATAAACAAAACTCTTAAAGCCAAAACCCCATTGTTCTAGAAGGACGATACTAAAGTGATTCCACTTAAACATTCTCCTCCTCCTGAAGTCTGATAAATTTGGTCATTGAGTATAATTTTTGGACATAGGGTTCGGTTAATTTATTCACGGTGGACAAAATTCCAGTTAAGAGAAATTTAGCTTACAATCCACAGCAGTGTGTTCCGGTTAAGGATGTGAGCATATATTTACTCCGACATCCCGGCAATTTGAGCCCTTTGGTATTATCAAAAATTTGCATTAAGTGCCAGACGTCCTTCTCGACCACATTGGAATACTTTACTACTAATCTCATCAGGGTTGGGTTTCAGGTCATAGCGATATTGCAAAGAACTGCAAGGCCGATCAACTGGCAAGTCAGGGTAAAGAAGTTTTTTGGTATCCATTTGTTAGAAATATGACCGTCTAGACAGCTCAGAAAGCGCTGGACGAAAGCCTTAGAATGCACTTTCTCTCAATGTTGATTTGAGTCTTAACTGGTCGTTATCTGATCTCCTCAAGTCCTTATCGTAGCAGCTGATAATTTAGTATTCCAATTGTGCCTTTATTGTTGTAGGTAACTCTACAACTTAACCTAACTTCATTGAGTTAAGTTTCGGAAACCCCTAACTCGGAAGGACCATCTCAAAGGTGTTCTGCTTAGTTCGCTCCTCTTTGCGTGCGCCTATAGTGTCACTACAGTTTCGAATTTTTCAACTTTACACATTTTACTCAATTAAGCTAGCTGATTTTATAAAAACTTAGAGATTTTATAAAAGTTTGGTCTAAACCTTAATCCCTAACTGTCTTCTTAAACTATATTTCCCGATTTACTGTTCGATTCGAGATATACATATATATAGCCAAATATTAAATGCATTTCAATGTCTAACGAAAAAGCACACGAATTCAATAAACTTAAGCANAAGCAATTAACTTAAATGACATCAGCAAAGAAAGCAAAGCAAGAAACGCAGATATCAAATCAGAAAAAACTCAATACCCATCTACATCATATTCGATATCAGTTAATCCGCTGTAAAATAAAGAAATAGAGACAAGAACATATACTTATATATTTAAAATTGTTAAGCTTTAAATAGTTGCAGAAGGAACACAGCTCAGGCAAATTCAAAAAAAAAACTTCAAATAAAGGGAAAAAGGATTTAGGTGGCTAATCTATACAAGCATTCGGTGGGCATATCTTTATGAGGAGTGAAGTTGAAAATCTCACACTTCCTTTATTTGTATGTGGTAGGAAAAACTTTTCCAATTTATAATACTAAGTTCACACTGATGAGCTTCATGTGTTTTACAAGCTACTTTTTAGCATTGTTCTAAAACTTTTAAGTGAATCATAAAACAAAATAAAAAAATATATGAACAAAAATTCAACAGATTACAAGAAGGCAACCAAAAAAAAATGTTAACTAATGAAATTTCTTAAATGTGACATTCTGCGTGATTTTAGTGAGTTCATTTCCACTGTGCAATACCAAAAGTTTAAGTTTGTGTCAATATGCCATAACGAACAATGTTGTGAATGACTAATAAAACCAACGTTGACAAAATTTAAAAAAAAAGAAACTAATAAAATTAAAACCAAATCCAAACAAAAGAAAATTGGATAAAATCTAATAAAGTTAATACCCCTCTACATCTTCTTCGATATCTTCAAAATCGCTGCAAAATAAAAAATAGAGATTAAACATATATATTTATACTTATACGTACATACATAGATACATATTAACTAACTACTGATAAATAATTCGATTGGGATTGAATAAATGCACAAAACAATTACAAATGTGAAATAAATAATAAACAAATTATTTTTTTCTAAACTTTGCAAATCGTTAACACCAATTCGATCATTAATCACCAAATAGCAGCACGCGTACGGTGGGCAAAATAGTAATGTATGTAGGTAAAACATGCCAAAGGAATATACATATACAGAGCTAAAAGGCGTAACTTTAGCATGGCAACATTTATCTACTCATTTGCAGCAAACACCTCAATTAGTTTATCAATACATATCTACAACACATACATACATATCTAATGTCCTACAGCAGATATCGCTAAACATATAACAATCACCTACCTGCCACTGGTGATGTCGACACATTCCTTCCAGCGCGCCTCCTGCTCCTGGCGACCCGACAAAGCGGTCGCATATTGTAGTTGTCGCTTGCGGAATTGTTCCGAGAGGAAGACCACAGAGAAGGCGTGTATGCGCCACATCATATAATTGGCAATCACGCGATCGGGTGTGCGCGCCAACAATGGGCCTAATTCGTCAAAGAAACTAGGCACCGAGAGATTCACAGGTTCATCTTCATTCACTTGAATTTTATCCGGCAGCAGAGCGTTCGTGTAGTCCACCCACTGAACATAGGGATACGTTGCTTGCAGTTGCTTCAGCGTGCGTATGTTGTAGAGATCGTTGGTGTTGCGGCGCTTCTCAGCTGGCCAGGAGATCTGTAGCGCAAAGGCAAAAAATACAAATTTTTTTTGAGTATAAATTTTAAAGTGTTTATATCGAAAAATCTCACATTAGCCAATGCGATCTCGAATTCGAGCGACTCACGCAATTCGCGCTTCGCTCTTTCCTTATCAGCGCCAAACAGCACAGCCATATCGACCATGTAGTCATAGTAGGAGCTCACCAGCGTCTCATTGAAACCCTTGACCAGATATTCGCGGCTCAAGCCAATAGCCGATTGATCAACCTGTTGAAGAAAGGGAGAAAAACGTATTAGATTTTAGGAGCACTCACGCGGCTCCGAAGTCAAATATTAAGCAAAAATGTGTGTGTGGAATTTTATCGTCGAGATTAAATTCGTTTCCGGTATTCCTATCGCTATCGATATTTTTGGAATTATCGATAATTATTGGAGCTATCGATTCCTTATCGCAATTTGGGATCATGGTCGCTATGTGTACACGTATGTACATTAGGGTGTCCTAGAACATTGGGGGAAAACTTGTTTGCGAAACTCGATGTTCGTAGGTAGCTTTTTTGTTAAAATTCGGCTTATATCAAATTTTATTGCTGTAGGAGGACGATATTTCATACCACCTAAAGTTAAGCTTCTGGTTAAGAACTTGGACCGAGGATCTTTGTCATGTATTAAATATTTGAAAAGGGTGCTATAAAAGTGCGACTGTAGACATTCATATCATCCAATTGGAGATACCTCCGCCACACATGGTACCAATTACATACAGATACAACCGGTTCAGCACTTCTCAAATGGGGCGAGCACTCTGAGGCCAGACAAATCCCACAACTAACCACCAATTTGATTACTAATATACCCTTGGTAGGAATGTCCCCTCACAAAATTAAAAGAAACTACGAGATCTGCGGCGCAAACACCGAGTGTCCTGTTATGCCCTAAAGTAGAAAAGCTCACCACTCAGCTAGCAAGGCTTATCTAAACCTGTCCACTAAGTCTTTCGTGCCGCTCGTCGTCTTGCTAACATGCAGATCAGCGATAATCAGGAGACTTCGTCGAATTGTCGAATCAGAATGCAGGTAGTATTGCTTTTCTTTAACGATAGCTTAGATATTATACCGATTAGGGAAGATCCAGGTCCACAAAACCTGCACGAAAATTATCGTCAAGTTTGGGGCATTCACGGAAACTGAAGCACCACACAGCCACTAAGGTATGAAAGATTTTTATAATTATTTATTTCAAATCATATACAAGATGTCTTTAAAGAGAAAAACTAAAAGCGTAGCTCTACGACTGAATTCTATTATCACACAAATGCCGGGTTTTCTATATGTGAGAAGTAAACATTGTCGCACGGTGTGGTCAATTCATGTACCACATATTGAGGCAATGCGCATCGAATTTTCCAAAATACAAACTGAGACACCCTAATGTACAAACATACATATATGTATTATTATCGATATCCTTACAATATTCAATGTGAATATAGAACTATAGTTCTTATTGTAGCTATCCAAATTACTAAAGATGTGGCCATTATTATATCAGTAAATTATTTTTATCGATAACAAATTCATTATCGATATGCAAAATCAAATATCAATGTACATAGTTTAATATTAAGCAGTCATCTGAAAAGAAAATTATGCTTAACTCACATCAATAATACGCGTTGTGCTGTTCTTCAAATCCACGCTGATCGAGAAATCAATAATATAGTCCATGCTAAAGCCCAATTTACGGAATTTCTTCACAGTCTCCTGCCAGCTCCAACTGTTATCCGCATTCCACGAATCGCCCTCAATCACTGGCCAGCCACCCAGAGACTTGGCAATATTTGCAATAGGCGCCGCACCCAGTTGTTCAATCAGAGCTGAAGAAGATTTCAAAAAGCCAGACGCGAAAAAGTTGATAATAGATACGTTTGTATGTATGTGTGTAAGTTCAACGAAACACTTACATTTATTCATACACGCCTTATAAAGCGCATTCGGCAGCTGGAAGTGATTGGGCTCACTCTTCGGCCGTTCTTCGGTGACAATTTCCTTTAGTTGTTCATGCAATTTATCGGAAATCAACGAGAATGTATTCAATGAATCTTTGTCGTCGGGTATCAGCTGCTCTTCAATGTAAGTGCCGCACACGAATTCATAGAAGTCATCACAGGGTTCGATCTCCGGTTTCATTTTACTTAATACCGCCGAAGCGGTGTGTATGCACTCGACTGAGAGACAGACATCATCCTTGGGTGACTTTTGTGGTGTGATAATGACTTCATTGTCTGTCGGTTTACTGGAGCCTTGCAGCGCCTCTGGTGGGTTTGTGGGTGTTTTGAGCTCTAAATGTGGAGGGAAAAGCAATGGAATTAAAAGTTCTTTTTGTGAATTTTAAAAACGCTGTATGCCTCAACTCACCTTCGGCCAAACGATTTGAGAGTATTACAGAAACTAGTCCAATGACTAGACCAATCACTGCGATCAACGCAATAATACTGATGAGGACAAGGCATCGCTCCAGTGTAGTACGTCTGCGCCACCAATTGGGGTTTCTAAAATAAAAAATTGGAAAAATTTGTATCACTCAATTTTTTGGGGGAAAAAGGGAAACACAATTAGGCTAAAGATAAAAATTATATAAATAAATGTATAACTAGTAGTAAATTAGACAGAGTGGCATATAAATCATCAATTTTTATTTCGCGCATAATCAGCTGCTCAACTTCAGCAACTGATTTTCCAAGAGGTTAATAACATCAAAGCCAAACAGCAAATACTGGTTTCAATTAAAGGAATGTCCAGCAAAAGAAAACAGAAGATGAACATACATATTTTTATATAGAAACCAAGCAAAACGCAGAAATCTGGCTTATGGTCCAGTTTTTCTGCCACAGCGATAATTCAAGTTCAAGCTCCAACCAACCAGCTCGTGCGCGGTAAACAAATCACAATTTTATTTGATTACCAACTTGGAGGCCCAAACCGACAAATACTTGTAGTCTCAGGGACAAGCATCGTATGCGCGTAAATATATACATATGTAAGTATGTACAATCATTTGCAGATATGTATGTACATTTTGTTAGTGTCAGCAGGATGGAATAAAGCAGCTTAGACATGTTGGTAAATAGGAAGTGAAGTCGATCGGCTCACGTACGGACATTTAATTTATATATATTGGCAAATTAATTCCAGCTGTGAGGAGAAACTGTTGCTGTATGCTTCAGCTGAACACAGCTGGCAAAGTGTATTAGTTAGAGATTATTTAGACAAATTTGGTTGTTTTTTTTTTAATTTAAGCACATATTTCTCTGTATTTTATATAGGAACAGTTATTGTCTTTTTATTGCTTATAATTAGCAACCGAAAACGAATTAAGGTCACTTCAAAGAATTCAAGCGAAAACGCAAGAAAAACGTAGTATTTTTGTGAAAGTTTTATTCTTCTGACGGTCAGTTACTCCTCAACTGAGAGTTCTCTCACCGCTGTTATGGAACGTGGGGCCTGGCGAATTTCTGCTTCGCACTACATGGTAAGCCATTAAGATTGAAACGCATCTGACCCAGTTATGCTGATCGTAAGGAAATTTATAGCGACAATCAGTGAAAAACTACAATCTGCAATTAACGACACCCACACAGAAAATCATCGTCTGGGAGTTGATTCCTTCAAAACTGAACGACACACATACATATGTAGTTCAGTTCACAAAGCAATATAAATCATATAATTTTCGGCCTCCAGCACTCAATGACTCTAAACTTTTCCAAAAAAAGGCATATTTTTCTCAAAATTTTCTTTTTGATGCAGAAATGCATCAAGATGCTCTAGGAATATTTCTGCATCAAAAAAATAATACTTGAAAAAAATTTCGCTTATACGTTATTTTGGCGGTTAGGGCTGGATATATCGTTAGGTCAGGTATGGTAAAGTTATAACTGCAAATCAGATTTACAGAGGTTTTCAAACTCTCAGCGATGTATTCAGCTTTAAGTTTTCTAAATAATCTGCGAAAGTTCCAACGCCTGAAAAGGTTGTTATGCGGAGTTTGCTAACTTAAATTTTTCGACTCCTCATCATTGCCACGATGGCACATTTTAGTGAATTTTTGCATTTTGACTTGCACCTACTCCAGCTCATATAACAACTGAGGCCAGAGTTGATCATTCACAGTGTCGTAGATAAGCTTTATTTTTAAAAAAGTATTTCCGGACGCATAATTTCTCATCGAGCATTCCGGATAAACTTAAAATTTCGTAGCACATCGAAACTAACTTTTGTCAAATTATGGCCGTTATAACGACCAATACATACCAAAAATTTGCTCAAAATATCAACAATTTAAGGCTTGCGAAAATTCCCGCACAGCTGTGGGATAGATAGCTGGATGTCATGGGAGGTGGATCAAGGGGATTGATTTTTCATTACCCACTTTCATGGAAGGGATCAATTACTTAATTCGAAAGAGTTACCAAACTGAAGAATAATTTACTAGGCTATCAAACTCCAAAAAAAAAAATATAAAAAAATTACCAATTTTGATAACAAATTAGCAACGCTGTTTCTGAATGCAACGGATCGTCCAAGCCGTATATATGTATGTACATAAATATGCAAAACGTGTTTTTAGTCGAAAATGGAGGCAAACTTATCTAAGAAAATGTATTATCTTCAGTTTTGTATGTGTAAAGAACCAGATTCCAACGCGAAATTGTATTTAAATGAAAACTTAAAAAATATATACTAAAAAAAGTTAAAAAAAAGCGTTGTAATAACCACTCGTCCCGCAGTTGCGTATGTAACGTATACGCCCCGTAGCACCATACTTAACTTAAATGGCATATTATTTAAAAGTAAGTAAGTGGCAGATTTTTACACAGTATTCCTTCTAAACATATATGTATACTACATTCTTCATGTATATAACAATTTTAGAATGAATTTCGAGTGTGCCAATAAGAATGGAATTTCAGTTTCATAGTAATCTTTTACTCAATGAAATTTTTTTTTATTTGGTGAGACATTAGTTTTATTAAACTCGATTCATTCGTTTTGGCAAGAAGAACATTTGCACCGTTTAATTTTAATATTTTGAAGTATATAAAATTATTAAAATTAAAAAAAAAAATGGTAAAATTTCAAAAATCACAAAATGGCTGCGACAGATATTCAGAATGCTGCCATTTTTTTTTAATTTGTTTTCACACTCTTGAAACTTCAAAGATAAATATGTTGTACTTGATGCCAATATCTATTGCCTCTAATATGAACATTATATGTATTTGAAAACTACACAAAGTTATTAAGAAATAATTATGATTTTTTCGAATGACAATGAAAAAATTAGTAATTCAGTACTTTTTCGCCCAAATAAACTTTCTGAGGCTAAAATTGTTCAAATACTTGATTTATTTTTTATTGTACCCGTTTCTGGAACTTATTTGATTGAACTTATTTGATTAAATGCAAGAATAATGCTTTGGCGTTTTTTTCTCTGGCGAGAGCAGGAAGTGACACTAAAAAAAAAACAACTCGTGAGATTTGCTCATTTACTTACGTATTTTGACAGAAACTGTCTTAGAGAGATGCCTCCCAGATCAGTATTTCAGGCTGGCCAATAACATGACTTGAAAGCTCGGCTCATTCTAATTAAATATACCATTCAAGAATGCCGAAGATCCCAAAAATCTCGTTGGCAATATATACATAGTTAATCTCTGCTGGGTGTCGTGTTAAATTTGATAGAAAATGTGAAAAAATTCGCCTATTTTAAAAAATGTTAATGCTCTTATGGGTTGTTTATCACAAATGGTATACAAGGTTTGAGCATAATTTGGTTAGGTCCCTGAATCAAAACCCTTAAATACTGCCAAAGTGTAGTTCTCAACTCGCCCTCAACTTGAGAGGAGTAATGTTTTTCGAGGCTTGAGATTCAGTGGAGAATTATGTTACTTTGTAAAAAAATTAATGTTCGATATAATTCCCACTTTAGTTCTGTTCCCGGTTGTTTTTTTGATTCCATTATGACGACCCTTGCCTGAAACTATAATGGTAAAAAAACCATATGTCTTAAGAGATAGCGAAAAAAATTTCATTGTATAAAATGGCTCGTTGCAAAACCGAAGCCATTTTGAAAAACATTTCAGTTCACTTACAGATTACTGATTCGAAATTTTACGAATCGCAAATACAGCTTTATTTGTGAATGTGCTAACAATTAACTTAAAAGTACTAGAGGGATTTTCATCAATCACGCCGCGCTAAAATTAATCTTAATTAGTCAAGATTAGCCAGAAGCTCTGCTAGCTAAGCAACTGACGATGTTCGCAGTTATTTTTATTTATTTTTTTTCTTCTTTGTCGTTGTAAAGTTACACACACTAAGTGCAAAATTGTTTATGTGTTCTCTGCTACTCATTTTATGCCTGAATGCATTTGTGCAGTAGGGTATTACTATTATTAGGGGTATTCACGATCCGGTGCATACTGTCTAGCATGGTGCATAGATAGCATGATTGGCTAATTTTGTTGTTGTTTGAACACATGAAACAACAACAATCGTGCTATTTATGTTATCTATGCATACGGTGACCATAAATATGGATTCAAAATGAAGGACAATTTT
>NW_016161074.1:0-55680 GCF_001687245.7 Rhagoletis zephyria
GTGTATCGCGTGCGAGATTAAAATCTATTGTAGAGATTAAGAGGTAACAGTAATATGTACATATGGATATATGTTTGTATATATGAATGAATGTATGTCTGGAAGATGGTCGGCAGTTGGTAAGAGAAATATGTATATAAACACATTTGTATTGTATGTATAAATATATTGTGTATGAATACATTATTCGAAAAGAAATTGTAAGTAAATTTAGGATTAGTGGTGGGCGAAAGTTGCGGAGGCTGCTCCCACATTGTCTTGCCGTATCGTGGCGTGATGTTAGTTTAACATCACTAGCAATCAGCTGTCGTCTGCCTATCTTTGTGTTTGTATGAACTTAAACATATGTATATAGCTACATAAGACTGGGTCGAGAAAAAAGTGTGTTATTAAATACGCTCTGATTTTAAAATGTGATACATATTTCGTTAAAAAGGCCAAGCATCCGTGGAAAGCAATGCTTTTTTTTATCATTTAATTTATTCTAATTAATTTTTCACAATTTCTGAGCTCGCCACAAANTTTTGGTTGTTGTTGTTTCCGACAGGGTGGGTGTATGATGTATTATGGAACGAATTTCCGTCATCCCTTGTCAAATTTGTCGCCCAAAAAATGTATATGTGATATCTTCGACTATAGTGGCATCGACTTAGGGGTTGAGGCTTAGTAAATCTTATGTATTATGGAACGAATTTCCGTCATCCCTTGTCAAATTTGGTTTGGAGACAAACCGGTTTCGGCGTTGTGCCATCTTCAGTGTCATTTTTCGTTCGAACTATAGTCGAAGATATCACATATACATTTTTTGGGCGAGTCGCAAAGGGGTGAAATGCCAGATGCCCGGACTCAAAAAATTAAAATAAAAATACTTTTGTTTTCATTTAATACCCAAAATCGATACTACTAAAAGCGAGGATATCAAATATAAATTTTGGTCCCGATTGAAGTCGGCTAAGACGTCTTCATGGGGTAATCTGAACTTTAACGCCTGTACGACACGCCTTAACCGACTTCAATCGGGACCAAAATTTATATGTGATATCTTAGACTATAGTACCATCGACGTAGAGGTTGAGGCTTAGTAAATCTTGTGTAAAAATTTGCTTCCTACAGTTAAGGACCACCCTAATGTACATACATTTGTATGTATGCACATAATTATAGCTGTCGTACATAATGAGATTTTTAAGAAGTCGTTAAAAATAATTGGTGTTCCAAATATTTTCTGATCTACACTTCCGATTTCTGCTTCGTCCATGTATGTATGTATTTTTTGCGTTTGGTCGTCATTAGTTGGCGTTAAGTACCAAGACAATCAAAATTGATGCTATTTTTGAAATAGAAAAAGCCGTGCCAGAATTCAAAGCATAAATATGTACCCACCTTTTTCATATGTATGCATGTATATTAGGGCGGTAAAAAAAAAATAAAGTCGGAATTTTAAAGTTCTCACCCTCTCTTCTATTTCGAAAAATAGTATGTCATTGTTTTTTTATTTTCAATTCAAAAAAATATATTTAGGGGTCGCTCAAAGCGCTCAAACTTTTCCATGTATTTTATATGTGGGGAAAACAAGTTTTCGTAGAAGGAGTATAGAATTCCCGAAAATCAATATTTTTCGATCCGAAAACTTTGTTTCTCTTCAGAAGATCTTCAGTAATAATACCCAATGGTTTATTAAACCATTTTCTATTATTCAGTAAGGATTCCTAAAACCATCAAAAATGCAAAGGGTGGACCCATAAAAAATCGCTAGTATTAAAACATGGTAAAGTAAGCAATTGGGTATTATTATTGCCAGTCTCCTGAAGAGACACAAAGTTTTCCGATCCAAAATTATTGTTTTTCAAGAATTATATATCATTTCTACGGAAACTTGTTTTTTTCCCATATAAAATACATGGAAAACTTTGAGCGCTTTGAGCGACCTCTAACATTTTTTTTATTTAAAAATAAAAAATAAGGGTATAATGGGGCGATTTTCTTGTTTTCGTTCGAATCGGGAATTTGAAATTTTTGTATAGAAAATGTTAGGAAAAGTTCATTATTTTCGATTCGTACGAAAACGATCATCGAGATCATTAAAATTCCGACTTTAATTTATCACATGCATTTTCAGACCACCGTAATGTAGATATCTATGTGTCTGTAAAAGAAATTAGAGGAACGCTTGTCATACAAATTTGGTGTTATGGAGAAGCTGTAAGTCACAACCGATGTAGAGAGGATAAATAAAGAGATTTAAAGGTGACATACCTTTTCCTTCTCTTCACATGTAATTTGTTTAGCTTTAAAGCTATATACATATATAGTAGGGTGATTGACTCCGTTTTTCCAAACCACTTTCCATCGATATTTTTGGATATTTATAGGCGTTTTTTTTTTTTTAAATCGTAATTTTTCGAATATCGATTAGACCGGGCTCTTTAATCGGACAAACTGTTTTTTTTTTTCATTTCATAGAAATCTTGACCGCTCAATAGAAGTTTCGAGCTTTTCGAAGATTTCACGGCTTTTTCCAGCTTAAGGGAAACCCATAATGGATGGATTCTTACTCCAGCTCCGAAGAAGCTTTTTCATGGCAGAAGTACACTCCGAGGTGTGCCATTGTCTGCCGAGGTGCGACCGCCCTTTCAAAAACATTTTTTGAAGTTGCTGGGAGCAGAAATTGAACAATGGACCTCCCGACTGGTAGTAGGGACATCTAAGCACTCGACTACGGTGGCACAACTCAAATCCAAAAAAAAGGCAGAAAAAATGCAATAAAGTATTAAGAGACACCATTAAAATAAGACCAAAAGTAAATTTTCAATGATTTTTATTTGTTTCATTGATTTTTATTTGTTTTCACTTAATACCAATTTACGCATTTTCACTGCATGAAAACTACGTAAAATAAACCCAGTTTATCTGGTTTTCTGTTAATTTCATAATAGGGAACCGGGTTTTTTTTTAATTACAATTTTTCGAATAACTCGAAAATCGGTTTTGGAGAAAAAGGCGAATAATCGAATACCCCCTAATATGTATGTATTGCAAGAAAGTCCGCGTTCGTATAACTTTTTTCTGTCGGAAGTCGTTTGTTTTTTGTTTTGATATACATACGTGTATCCATGGCCCCGAGCTCCTTTAACTCGTGCCCTTCGAAAGAAAATCTTAACTTGATCACTATTTCATCGCTGTCAGACAAACTCGCCCTATTTTAGAGTATTTGATATTATATCGATATATCGATATTGACGATATTTTCTGCTTCCGATACGATGTTATCGGCGCGCTATTTTTTTGGACCATGATATCAGACATCAATTTTTTATGCACAAATATCGCCTGCTTACCAGTGAAAATAATTGTATGCTCTAGCTAACACCATGCTTTTTATATTCGTAATGGACTATGAACCTGCATATCAAATCGGTTGAAAATTAAGGCTCTGGATTGTTTTAGTTTGGAAACACTGTACAGCGCAGGCAAGCAAGATTTGTTACCCCAACGCTATTAACATACATTTATGACCCATGCGAGGCGAATTAGTTTAATCTACACTCTAAAAAATGTTTGTTTAAATTTGCGCATATTAAGATATGTAGGTAAACACTATCTGTTTACTCTTACATATCAAATTTGTCGCGCACAGCAAAATTATACATAAAATGTTTGAAATTGAGTAAATATGAGCACACTTAATCTTTATTATAAGTAGAAAATGTATTTTTACTTTCAAAATGTTCGCATATTTTCAAATTTTATTTGTATATCTACGTGTATATTTTAAACATCTCATGTTCAAAATCCAGTCGTGAGCACCTTACGCGTATATTTACACAGATTCTGGTTGAAAAATATACAATTTTCAGTAGTAGCTTTACATGCATTTTTTTAGAGTGTATAGTCGAAATTTTGAGAAGACAACGGAAAAACACTTAATTAGTTTCCATACACATACATATTTGTGTAAGTATGTAGGTGAACGCCTACTGCATACGTTCATATTTATGTAAGTATGTCCATATGTATCTATGTACATATGTCTATGAACAATTATTTCTAAATTTTGCTCATTTAGTGGCCATAATATGGTATGTTTAGTTTAGAAATTATGTTCCGTTTACCATATATGTACGTATGTACATTCATATCGTTTGAAATATGTAGATAAATGCCTATTTAATAGGAAGAGAAGAAGTAGAAGAACACCCACATACATACCTGCTTACAACGCAGCCAAAATAATATAGTGTGAGGATATCTTAGCGGACCACCGAGTCGGTTGCCTCCCGGCTGATCACGTTGCGCTTGTAATTTTGCACTTAAAGTCTGTCCCGTCTGTTGATACACTTCAATGGCGCTAAAATAGAAAAAGGAAACAATTAAATATGAAAAGAAGAAAGCGAACAAATAAAAATTTCCGGAGCAGAAGCTAACTGAACAGTCCCACAATAAATGTTTAAATGTTTTAAATTAGTTTTTTCTTAATATTCAAAATGTTTTCCATCATAAATCTTTTTCGTTAGTTTTCATTTAAAATATAGCTCATTCTATAACAAAAACCATATAAATCATTATTACAAACTTTGTACAAAATTCCTAAAAGTGAATCAAACTTAAAAAAATTTGCATCAAAATTTCAAATGGAATAGATTTTGATCTCATGCCTTATATGAAAACAAATGCGCAATACACTCGACAAAAATATTCTAAAAAATCAGCAGTAATTTTTAGCTGCTTGAAACCTGCATTTTATTATCTAAAATTGACCGGGCTACAAAACCGAAATTTTTTCTAAAAATTCCGAATAAAAAGTTTGAAATTTTGATACAACATTTTTTTAAGTTTGATTCATTCTTAGGAATTTTGTACCAAGTTTGCAATAATGATTTATATGGTTTTTATTGTAGAATGAGCTATGTTTTATATGACAATTAACAAAAAAGATTTATGATGGAAAACATTTTGAATATTGTGGAAAAACTAATTTACGAATACTTCTGTGAGTGACTGTATGTATATAATGTGACAAGCGGCAAATAAATGTAGAAACCGAAGGAGTTAATCGGAATTTCACTTTAATATTGTTGACTGAGTGAAAAGACTACACGAAGAAAAGCGTAATGCGTAAAAGCAATAAGGTTTTTTTTCGGTGTATTGAAGTAAAAGAGCACCATAGGGATATGTGGATGACATACATAGTAATAATTGCCAAAGATGCTGAAACTTAGCGAAAAGCTGGTATGCCAGAGTGCTCTGAGAAAAGAGTTAGCTAAATATATATCTTTCAACGCAAGATTGTGTAGCTATAACCAATTAATTTAACTATACGCAAATCATACGTTAAGAGAAAGAAACATATTTAGTTGGAGTAACTGAACAATTGTCTCAGCGTGGGTCTTAATATTAACCCTTTCTAAGAGAACCATTTTCCCCTCTACCAAAAGAAAAATTCCTCTAAGTATACGAGCTCGTCTAAAGCTTTGATCTCACATTCCCTCGCCCTTTTCCCCAGAGATGGTATGAACAAGGTAGGTGCTTTAGAAAAAAGAATAAATAGAGCTTTTCATTATGGCGAGACATATAATGCGCCCAGAAAAAAGGTCAGCTAAATATATTTCTCTCAAATGATAATTTGGCTATAGTTACATTATTTGGTTATAATTACCAAAACATGTGGTGAGAGAAATGTCTTTACCTGACTGAAGAAACTAAGGATGAGAGACCAACTCTAGTGAAGCATGAGTGAACTTCAATGAACCTTTTCAAAGCGAAACTTAGGATGCTCACATGCATTCTGACAGGCTACAGCAGACTGAGAGTCCAACTGTATAAATAAGTTAGGAATCTGGCTTAAATAGTCTCGGTCGCTTTTGTGACTCAGCTAAGGGGAAAACAATGTACCTTCTTGAGCGGAAGATGGGTTCGAACCGACGTGGAAAGAGTGGCGGCTCAATGTGCCCAAAGGATGACCAGTCATGTGACTTTTTCTAAACTGGTACAATTTCTCGCAGGTTACATACGTACACGTGTATGGATGAGTATTTGCATCAAAGTTATATGCAGTTGACTGTTGACATTCTTTCATTTGCTTTTTGTATTTTTTCGCTATCTATGTCGGCATCTATTTTCCGGAAGTCACGTCTCTGTTGTCGCTTTTTCTTGCACGTTCTCACATTTTTTTTAACAGTTTCTTACAGTCATACACACCTAAATGCATAAATATGTGTGGGAGTGGACTTGGAATCTTTTCGACATTTTGTGTGTAGGTTTCATTGTTGCAATAGTTGTAGCTAAATAGATCTCAGTACTACGCTTACTGCTTTTCAAAGCATCCAAAGCGATGTAGGGGCCGGCATGGAACTGTTGATAAGTTCGGCCCAAAAACCTCTCAGGCATATATAGGTATATACATACATACATACCATAATTAATTGCATATGCATTCTATTAATACTTAGTTACGAATCACAATAGGAAGGCGCTTTTACTATGTACATACGTACATACATATGTGTAAGTATGTAGTTGAAGCCTTGCAGTTGGTACGGATATTTGCTACAGTCAATAAATTCTGATCTTTTTGTTGGCACACTGATGAGTCAGAAAGCGAATGACGGCGACAAGTCAACCAAGCATAAAAGTGGGTTACTCGGTCAGTTGGTTGTCTGATTTATACTTACATACATACATTATGTACATATGCGCAAACGTACATACAAATGCATGTGAGTAAACATACATACATACATCTGCAAAAACTAGCCACATCTGTAGCTAATTGTCTATTATTTTATCTGCAAACTGCACAATCACCGCTGGGGCTGCTGCAATAGCAATGCAAGATGCACATACATATAAATATATGTATGCATGTATATATATGTAATAGTAAAATTCGCATGCTTGAATATTTTTGCCCCGGCTTTTTACTCTAAATTGCCTTGATTGGCCTTAAATCGAGCGCTGTTGTTACCATGCTGACGCCACAGCGCAACTGCATTTTCAATTCCATGTCGTCATTCGAGTTTTTTATACTCATTTTCAATTTTCATCTGGTTTTTGCTGATACTTTTTTATACATACATGCTACACCCATATGTACCTATTCATTCATGCGTCTGTCGATAGCGGCATGTCTACTTTATGACGACGCATGCGCGCGCCCACTTTTACTTTCAGTTCAATAAAAGTGAAGTCGCTTGAATGCACTTATGTACGTGTATGTAGGCAGTATATTCTTTTTCGTATTTTAGATGCTATTTTATTTTTTGGATAAAGGGGACTAACTTTGCGAGGAGAGTTGTGATTTAATCGGGGAGAAATATAATGGAAATTTGCTAGAAATAATTGAGTTATTGAAAAGGTCTGACGGGGGGAAACAAAGGAGTGTTATACGAGCTGTAATAGGGCTTATTAGGGGACACAATCCGTGCGGACGGCATATGGCCACCATATGCATGATCGCCGATCCACTGTGTATATCTTGTTGGGAAGATGAGGTTGGTATAGAAGGTCGGATGTAATGAGAATGGACATTTTCTTTCCTTCGACAAACTGCTAAGATTTATGAAGGAATCTGGTAAGTTTGCAGAGGAGCAATGAATTCCCATCTCACTTATTCGTTCATATATGAGCAACTCTCATGAGTTTTTTTTTGTTTTTAGTGTTACTTCCTTCTCTCGGCGGAAAAAAACGCTAAAGCACTCTTCTTGCATTTATTTCAATCAATGGAGTTCCAGCAACAAGTGCAATAAAAAAATCGAGTATTTGAAAAATGTTAGCCTTAAAACTTTTATTTAGGCAAAAAGTACCGAAATTACTCACTCTTTCATTGTCACTCGAAAAAATCATAATTGTTGTTTTTTTTTTAATAACTTGGGGAAGTTTTAAAATAGAATGTTCATATTAGAGATAATGGACGCTGGCATCAGACACAAAATATCTGTAAAATTTCAAGAGTGCACCACGAAATTGAGAAAAAAAGTGGCAGCATGCAGAATATCTGTCGCAGCTATTTTGTAATTTTTGAAATTTTACGATCCTTTTAATTCTAAAAGTTTAAGATATTTCAAAATGTCAACATTAAACGGTGAATTTGTTATTCTTGCCAAAACATACGAATCTTGTGTAATGAAACGAAAAAAAAACATTGTGTAAAAGATGACTATTAATTGGGAAAATAAAATTCTATTTTTACAATTTTTATTGGTACACACGAAATTCATTCTAAAATTCTTATACATATGTATACATGAAAAAGGTAAAATAAATGTGCATAAGGAATACTGTGTTAAAAGGCCTAAAGGCCTGCGAGTAATCGTGTTAGATGACTGCGCGGGGTGCTACCGGGCGTATACGTTACCGACGCAACTATGGGTATATGAGCATGAGTGATTATTTTTACTTTTTTTTTTAGTATGTATATCTCTTTGAAGTCTTCATTTAAATAAAAAAATTCATTTAAAAACAAAAATGATCTAAGATAGGTGAACAGCCATTTTCGACCAAAAACTCGTTTTTGTCGAAAAATGTAACAACTCCGGAGATTTGCTCATATCCTTATCCTCCAATTCCACTGAGGCCTAAGTACATTTACTAATACTGTCCGAGTGCTTGAAAAATTTGATTTCGGTTTTCCCGGCCGCTCGCATGGAAATGTTGCTTTTTTCTATGCAATTTTTTTTCCAAAACTAGTTTAAAACAGGTTAACGCACTAACTATTTCAAGTTGTATAGTTGTTTACATAGATTTTAATATGTAGAATTAGATTACATATACCTAAAACCAAAAACAAACAATAATTGAAATTTTGTTATGAACATACATGAGGCAGTGCGAGCAGAAGTGGTCTAACCCAAATAAAAAAAAAAATTCTTACGTACTTAAAATAGTCTCAAAAGTGATAAACTTAAAAAAAAAAACGCTTATTCCTTAATTTTAAGATACACGGCTACATTGCGTAGCATCAAATTAAGGAATAAGTGTCCAATATTTTACAAATTTGAGACTATTTTAAGTGGGTACGTACAAACAATTTTTGTTTGGGTTAGGTCACTTCTGCTTTCATGGCCTCATGTGTCGTTACATAAATACATACATACGTATGCACACAGTGTATGTTTGTATTAGATATTTTCTCAATTGTGCGGTTTATTATAGATATCGTTTTGTTAACTGAATTCCGTTTGAATTGCGATTCGTAAGTCAATTATAAAATTGCATTTATATAAAACAAAATTGCATTTAATAGCAGCAAAATAATTCGAATGCCAATTGTGGCAACAGCAATTTTAATTGACCGTGTATGTATGGACATATATGTACATATGTATTTGTATGTATGTACATATGTACCTATGTAACTATCTAAGTGCAATTGAACTCACTGGGATCAACAAAAATAACCATTGCATGCAACTTCATTGATAAAAATCAATGAAAACCCACAACCAAATCACAGATTCTTTTCGACTTGCACACAGAGCGGTATGTACATACATATAAACTATGTACGCTCTTAGAAAATCAAGAATTACATACCAGCAATACCAGAAATTTAAATGCGCCAAAGGTGCATTAAAAAATAAGTAAAACAAGCGGAAAATCACAGCCATTGCTGTTATTGTTTGAGCTTTGAAAAACCTTCAAACTAAGTATGTTACACTACGCCATTAGTTGTCAACAACAATTGCCACTGCCCAATAAACACAACGAATTCGCCTCGAATTCGAGACGAGCTCGTTTTCTCTGACAGAACTATCGAGACGTATCGTCGCGACGATAGATCGGCGAATTCGAATTCGTAGGAGGGTCACCTATCGTTATCGAATAGAGTACTACTCGATTTCGAATCGTTGGCGATTTGAAATTTTTTTTTTGCGTATCATTGAAGATTCTATAATTTTTTTCGAATCGTTGGTGTTTCGAGAATTGTTGATTTTTCGAATCGATCGTTAGGCATTCGAGAGTTCAGCATTCTGACGATTTTGGATTGTTATCTTTTTCCGACCTAAGTTTTATAGGATTTTAAGTACTATCTATCTGAAATTGATTTTATAATTATAATTAAACATAAGATAGAAGATGTGCAAAAATTAAGAGTTATGAATCAATTTATTATAAATGCAAATCCGTTAAAAATTTCAGTTTGGGGCTCAAATATGTGTAAAATGGTTTTAATGTAAATTTAAAAAAAGAAAATGAATTTAAAGTAGAACGAATTGATGGCAGATACTTTTCCTTTATTGGCACTAAATGTAAATATTTTCCATTAAGCGTCCAAATAATTTCGTTACTAAAAATAACGTCGTTTACATCATACACTCCATAGAAATCGAAAATGCTGTATATTTTATTAAAGTAAATAAAATTAAAATTAAATATTATTATAAACGATGCGAAAAAAAACTTCCGAGAAATTTATTTTCTCGATTTCGTCTCGAACTCGATACGATGTCACCCTCGTTTTTGTGTTTATTGGGTGGCCAAAAAATGTATATGTACATGTGTATGTACATAAATACTATCAAGAGCAATGCTACAAATGTAGTAAATATCGGCCAGTGGCGGATTTGCAGCCTTGTCCGCCTTAGGCCCATTATTTAGCTACTACATACCTACATATGAATTTACTTTTTTGTCGACTTTTATCAAAAAATATTATCGATAAAATAACACCGACCCCTGTATTACTTACTGCTAACATTTCTCGTTTTATACCACGCATGCCCAGCGATGCAAAATTTTTGTAGTTGCCTACAGAGTTCTGCCAGCTTTGGACTAGGCTGTTTTATACCTTGTCGTTGATTAGGATTGCTTAGTACTGTCTATATAAATACGTCAAAATGAGTGTGAAATGGCAATTGTTTCATTACTATTCTCATTGCAGGCCAATATATGTACTTAAAGCATATGTAGCAGCGTTCATCCGGATCAACTCATTAATTCGGCACTAACTCGGGAATAAACTGCACTTGATCTGGATTAAGTCCTGCAGTTAATCCTCAAAATTAATGCGAACTAGAGAAATTTCCGATGACAACACTAGCCCAAACGACCAGCTGGTGTACATTGTATATTGTATGAGCAAGCAAACAAACTATGCGAGTTTGGCGTTCGCGGTAGCCGAATGGTAAGAGCTGCGTACTACAATTCCGTGGGACCAAAGTTCGACCGCCAATCCGAGCGATGTCAGACTACGCAGGCATAGTAACCGTAGCCTAATTCAGATCAAACTGCCAGCACTCTGTCATATTGGGCCTTAGGGCAAATCCGCCACTGATGCCGGCATTATAGAGTGAGCAAATTGAATCTCATTCATAAAATCAGTACTTACAAGCGATTGCGTGCAGCTCGTTTGAAAATAAAAATAATAAATTAACCGAACGAATGAATGGTTATATGAATGTTGTATTGCGAATACTGGTATGCGATTGCATGAGATACGCACATCCGTACTTAAAATTGCAACGAGATATGTTTGTGCTGTTAACAAATTTGTGCGATTAATCTCTAAAGAGAGTACATACATAGATACGGATTAGGCTCCATGTGTACAATATCATCTCTTAAGCTATGTGTACACGGTAGAGAAATCTCGCTAGAGTTTTACTGAAATGAAAGTCTCTCTCAATTAAGTTTAAAGGGTAGAGCAACTCTAGGACATATTCACTCTACCTAGAGTCAAAATAAAGAAATCTCAACTTTTATATATATTATTGTATAACATACGCCATATAAGTCAATGTTTAAAACTTTGGACAAAACACACAAAAATTCTACAAAATAAAAAACCTGCCATCAAAACGCCATCCGCTGACCGATAACCCTTCATCGATTTGACAGCATTCACCTATTCGCTGACGTCATAAAATACTTTTTCGCACTAGGGATGAAAATTGAACTTTAAAAATTGTACTTATTTGCCGAAAAAAATTGTACAAAAAACTAGATAAATGTACCTAAAAATTAAATATGTATTTTTATGTGTATAAGTTTTTAATCGTGGGTGGCAAACTTTTCCTTAGGTACCATGTCTACTTTTGGACCCGAAGCAAACAATCTTTGCTATTAAAAATTTCCTTGAAAGGAATATCTCCGAGCAGTTTCAGCCATAACTAAATATATACGTAGGTATTCACCAAGTTGGGCAAGTGGCCTGGCACTCTGGCGAATCGACTGTTGCCAGAAGGCCAGACCACTTGCTCAATTTGGTGAATACCCCTTATGTTTTAACCAATGTTATTCCCCTTTGCAAAGAAGAGAGGCTATTGGAAAAACTGTTGAAATGCCTAATGAAAGTAGGAGAATATTTCCCGATAAGTTATGTGGCTACGTTAAAAATGTACCTAAAATGGTGTGTTTGTATCGAATATACGCTTAAATTTGATAGCAATTTAAAAATTTAACAAACTGTGATGAAATTCGTTGTCAAGACTTCACCATACATCTCCACAGAGCCAAAACTCTATTTAGCTTGCCGAATAGAGCGTAGAGTTGTCGCAGAGTTTTCGATGTAGATGCAGTGGACTGTGTGCACGGCGAAAAAGTCTGGCTTTTTATGATAAAACGGGATTATTTGAAGAAATGGTTTCGCCTGTCCTTTGCATTCCAGTTGCCACAGCAAATGTGGAAAGAATATTTTCCCAAATCAATTTGAATCAAACAAGTAATAAACTAGAAATTCCACTGCTTTTTGGTATTTGAAGAACAAAAAATTTTTTTTCAAAAATGTTCCAGGAGGTACTAAATGTGAGGTATCGAATTAAATGTACAAAAAATTAACGAATCAATTAACGAAAAAGCATAAAACTGGTTTTCCTTATGAAGTCTATTTTAAAAAATCTATTTTTGTTTAGTTAAATATAATTTAAAAGGGTTATGCTATTTTATTTTAAATTAATCGTTTTTTCAACTAGTTATGTGTAATAAAAAAAACTTAATTTTCACATTATTCTCTTCGTTTTTACAGCTGACAGTTTTTTGGTCGATTATTCAGTTTTCTCCCCGGAAATTTTCAACTAAAAAAAAACTGGAAACAGTGCTTGTAGCATAAAAAACTTATAGAAGTAACACACCTTTCATACATGCATATGTACATACATACATTCAAACATATGTACATAATTAGGTTCAGACGCATAACCACATTGTTTGATTTAATTGATGATTGTGGCAAAAACACTTTCAATAGTTGTTTGTACAATTACGGCCAACAAGCCCATAATTACATTCAAACGTAAACGATTAATAAACGCATGTACATTAGGTTAGTCCAAAAACGCCTGTGAGAGAAAAAGACGGAATTTTCATGTTCTCACTCCCTATGATTGTTCTATATCGAAAAAAATGTATCCCTATTTTTTTGGAAATAAAAAAATATTAAAAGCACGCTGAAACGCTCAAGCTTCCCATGTATTTTATATGGGGTAAAAACTATTTTTCGTAGAAATGTTATAAAATCGTTGAAAATAATGCCCAATTGTTTATTTAAAAATTTTTTAGTACTAACGACTTTTTATGGGATTGGGATTTTTGGAGATATATACAAAAAAGTTAATATCAAAAAATGGTTAAATAAACAATTGGGTATTATTTGTTTTAAATACATTGAAGATAAACACAGTTTGCTCATTGAAAAATATAGATTTGAGCGCTCTCTATATTTTTTTAGTTCAAAAAATAGAGGTATATTTGTTCGATATGGAACAATCGTAGGGGGTTAGAGCATTAAAACCTCAACCTTACTTTCTTTGGACCACCCTAATGCACATATATATGTTTGTGTGGATGCACATAGTGGATAAGTATGTAAGTTAGATCTCAGCGCCACACGAGAAAAGCTCAATGAATTTTAATGTCGCCACTTACCCACCATTCGTTACAGCGCACAGCTTCCATTGAGGAAAGCCAATCAATAAATGCAAAAGAAGAAGGTAAGAAGCAAAAGGGGAGTCAATTAAATAATAAAAACAAAAACACAAAATGTAAATTGAAGTCAAAACAAAGTCTGCAATCGTGTTAATATAACACATGCAATAAATGCATGTGCAAGTAGTTGAATTGACATGAAAAAAATAAAAATAAAAATTGTAAACGTCACTGCTTGACTTTAGCTGTGGGACGCCAACACTACATATTTCGCATTGCACATTAGCATTTGTTGATGTTGTTTTTTTCTGCTATTGCAATTTGGCGCACACCATTAAATTTGCAACCGGGGCACTGCGCCACAATTACGTCGTCGAAACAATGAGGCCCTTTTCACTGCCGACTAGCCGGAGGGCTCACCCCACCTAAAGTGTTAGTGGAGCAGCTGTTCATTGGCATACATAGTTTTGGGGGCGTATGAGTGTTATGTTTATATATGTGTTTATATATGTACATACTATATGCATATTATGCCGGCACATTTGTATGATTTTTGCATTTTATAGAAATAGGTTGGTTGACGGTTTGGGCTTTGGGTAGGTAGGTAGGTAGGTTATGAGGCGCGCATAGTACAATTTTCCGTAAACAAAATTCAAAAGCAAATATTTAGAAGCGAATGTAAATAAATTAAAGACTAATAAAAAGGCAACAAGCACATCAAAGTACAAAAGGTAAAGCGGCGATATACCTAGTGTACACATGCATACATACATATATGTAAATAGAGATATGTACATACATATGTACATACATATAGTATAGTATTTGCATGCTGCTATGTTACAAATATGTATAAAAAAATATATACATATTGTTACAGTACATAAATACATATACTTAAATATGCAGGCACCCATGAATATGGCATGCAATCAAATATGACGAAGGTGAGGTACAGTACAAAGACCGCAAAAGGAAGCTTTTTTATTACTTACACTTAAACATATCCATATGTATATTTACATATATCACACCTATATTGATCGCCTTTTTTGTACTATTGGCGCCGAATTTCTTGTAGCACTTCCTTACATTATGGTTTCATTTGAATAAATTTTATTTGGTTATAATATTTTTTTTTAATAAGTACATGTTAACAAACATGTTTACATACATATATGTATGTCGCTGTGTAAAATTTCAAGATTCAATACACACATACTACATATACATATGTACATATGTATATTAGGTACCCAACAGATTATTTAGGCTTAACCTAATTTGTTTTTTTTTCTCTTTCTGTAGATATATGCCCCCTAGAAATTTCGCGGAAATAATACACAAAAAGATCCAATTTGTATGTAATTTCATATAAAAGCGCTAATTTAAGCTATTGCATTATTTAAGCAGCACAAGTTGTGGGAAATACTGAAATCTGTGAATTGGCCGACAGCCGACAAAGGTGTCTGGCCACAAAGGTACTTGAAGACGGAACGCTTGTCCAGCGCGAGTATTCGTTTAGTATTTAGTCACGTGCTTTGTGGCATAAGGTAGCCAGGCGCCAATGAAGCTGCTTATTTAATTTGCGACTCGAATACTTATTTAATTTGCATTGTTCGCAAAGTGATATCTAACTATGTAGTTGTGGTAAATGCGATTGTAATTTCTTTCGCGTACTAATCGAAAACGACTGATCTTTAGCGCTTTTCTACGTGCATTAATGAGGCTAATAATATCTATCTAAATATTTATTTTATGTGTAGAAGCAATTAACATTACTTTCATATAAATTAAATTTGGGGGTATAGATTTCAGACATACATAATATTATGTAAATCAGTTCATGTGAACGTTTGGTAACCAACATTTGTACGTATGTATGTATGTATGTATATTTTTCGTTAGCGCAGCAGTTAAGCTCTGATAGATTTGATTTTAATGATTTTTATATAACATGATTTTTTTTTTATATTTAGCTGCGAACGGTCTTCCGCATTTGACTTCATGAGAAAGTCATGCTCGCATGGAAAAAAGTGCAAAAATCTGTGACCAAAAAATGATTAAAAATCTACGCGATGTTTAGCCGGTTCATCAGACTAAAATTGTATGGGCTATAAAATTGCATGCCCACAAAAAAAAAATCTTACTTAAAAAATAATATGAATATTAAAAAAACACAAATCATAACGTGTTCACTCGTTTGAGTCACTGTACATATGTAAATGAACATTAAACAATTTTACTTAGAGATTTGTTGTTGATTGCCTATTAGCCAGAGTCGCTTTAGCCAGAGTCACTCATAAAACCGTAAGCAGATTTTAAGATCAAATTTATTGATTCTAATATAAGACTAATAGCGTTTTCTTTTCTCGAAATAAATCTTTCGAGGAAAAGTTCAACCCGGTGATAAGGCTATGCAATCATTTCTAATATGTATACATTAGGGTGCTTTTTTTCCCCCGACTATTTTTTCCCCCTCTCACCGCGAAATTTTATATCTAAAAAAATCCCGGAAAATTTGAGCCCCTAATATAAGTATTAAGTACTCGACCAAGACACAAGGTGGACAAGCGGCTCTATCCGAAAATACATATTTCTTGTTGTCTGGTATATTCCTGTGCCCTGGCACCAATAACAGTTGAAGCTTAAACTGCTCAGCCATCCCGTTTAAGGCTCTACGGCCGTGTCAAGTGCTAGAGTGCCGTTGGACTGTTTAAGTATATTAAAATGTAGTCCTTTGCCTTCAGCATTGCAGCTAATTCAGTTTGATAGGCTCCGCAGTATTTCAGCCTCCGACTGTGCTGAGAAGGCTCCACCTCTTTCCATATTTTCTAGTTTTGAGCCCATTAGTGTAGAATTCTCTTCCTGGAATAGATATTTTATACCTCTTTGTAAAATTTTGTCACAGTTGACCGTGATTGGTCCTTTAAGGCAGTGTCACCAAAATTTGATGTAAATCGTATCCCACTCGTGTAAATGTACAAATATTTTTATTTATCCCGATCACGAAAAACGATTTGCTAAAATTTTTCAATAGAAGTTCGCTGTATTGTACCAATCGTGTGACTACAAAAAAAAACTGTATCCAAATTTTTTTATTTTGAATATAAAAAATGTACAAGTATGTATGTATGTATATGTATACAAATGACCGAATCCGAGACGTCAAAATTAATTTTTTCTGTATGTAAAAATTCGATACTTTTCAAATGAGACTATGGTTATAAAATGGATTGGTCAAATTGGCATATATACATACATAGGTACACGTTAATGTACATTAGGGTGGCCCACATTTTTTCCAGCTATTCCACAGAATTAAGAACATCAAAAATTGATTTTCAGCTAGAAAAAGAAGTAGTAACTGTATCTTTTTTTTTTGAATCCGTTAAAAATTTAACCGTGCCGCCTGAGCTTTAAAGTTTTCCATATATTTTACATGGGGAAAATGCAATTTTTGCTATAATTCGATCGAATAAGAATACTTCCCTTCAGAAATCTTCAGAACACACACTTTGCTAACTATTTTGCAACCTCTTATATACAAAAATGTGTTCTTAAGTTTCACGTTATGAAAAAATAGTAAGAACAAATTTTAAAGTTATATTTCGTCACTTGACATGCAAAAAGACGTAACAAACATCGTCATGAATTTTTCCATTTCCTTTTTTGCATTTCATGTGACGATGTATAGCTATGCATAATATTTTAGTTTTTGAAGATTTCTGAAGGGAAATATTCTTAGTTGATCAAAAAATTATTATTTCTAACGAATCTATAGCAATTAAATACTAACCAACTTCAATATAAAAAAATACGGGTCTCCTTATTTTCGATACACTTCAATTTTGAGGGGTGGCAACACGAAAATTCCATGGAGTTGATTTTCCTGTGCATTTTTGGGCTACCCTAATGTATATACTACCTTGCATGGGCGGGAATTCCTTAAATCGAGAATTCGTACTTTTGCTCATAATAATGAACGCAAAAAATCTCGTCGCACTTAATAACTAAGGTCGGTGTTATGCAGAAATTTTGTTTGGCAAACTGCGTGCAATTGTTGTTGCAGCAAACTCGGAGAGAGCGAGTTTGGCGACTCTCACAGCAAACTAATTTTGTTTGGTCAAACTGCAGCAAATTCGGTGTTGTCATATACAAAAATTTTAAATTTTGCGCGTTATGTACATCTGAAATTCTCATTTCGTGTTGGCAATAGCCAAGAAAACCATGATGAACGTGCAACCCTGTGCCAAACTCGACATAACCACCTCCGAGCAAACTAAGCTGCCGCCATTTAATTTGGCAAACAAAAGTTTGTCTGCATAACACCGACCTAAGCAGAGCATCTTCCTACACACAAAAAAGTTGAAAATGTGAAATCAAGGCATGAACACAAGTGGGGATGGCGGTATTTTTGTAGTTACTCGCTGGAGTATGCCATTTCCAATGAAATAAATAAGTAAAAATAAGAGCTAAACACAACAAAAAAAACACACACACTCATACCTGAAAATAAAGGCAAAAAGAAAACGAAAAGGTTTGTGCCGGCACACAACCACTTTTAAGGGCAAAACGTGATCGACGAATTTCGCAGCTCGTATTCATTCAACAAAATTGCAAAATAAATAAAAAAAGGAAGGTTAGAAGACATGCTGACTGCTGCACAGCGCACAGGCCGGGGAACTGAACGTGGTAAGTGATGGCGCATGCGCAGCTTTGTGGTTTCACAGCTTCACAACTTTACAAGCCGGAAGGATGGTTGGTTGCAGGGCTGCCAACTATACTTGGCTATGAAGTGCCATATTGAGATTAAAAAAAGTGCCAAAATGTGCCAAATAGAAAAGTAAAAGTGCCAAAAAAGGTGTAATTTTTTTAATTCTTCCCATTTAGCATTAAAATTAGAAATACATTCAAAAAATCAGAGTCGAATGTCGAAAAAAGTTAAACCAGTTGTATGCACTATCGAAATTAGAAAATTTTTTGTTGAGAAAAAGAAGTACAAGCAAATGATTTCACAAAAATGTATTGGAATATTACTATTTTTCAAAAGTGCCACACTCTAAAAAATCTGTTTAAAAATGCGACTATAAGTCGAGTATATTTTTGTTTAATTTTAAAATTTTTTGGTAAATTTACACGATGAATACGTATTTTTCTCGTTTACACATCTTCGTGTGTAAAAATCCTTTTTGTTAGCGGCTTTACACAATTCTACGAGTGAAATCAAACAGCAGATGTGTATTTTGTAGCTTGTACACACATTCGTAGTAAATTAACGCACACCACAGCAGCTATATTACACTCTAAAAAGTCCGAAATTTAAACAAACTATTCGTTGAATAATCGAGCATGTAATATCGCGAATAATAAGGTAGGAAATCAGTAATCTACCTTTTAGCTAGGAAATCTAAAAATTTTTTTTTTAGAGTGCATTTTGGCACTTTGGTCAAATTAAAAGATTAAGTGCCATTATATGCTAAGATGGCAGCCCTGGTTGGTTGCTTAAGCCTTTGTCACTATATACATAACGTACATAGATACATACATACATACATATGTACGTTTGTCTTCACATAGTTGGATTCTGTGAATTGTTTGCTGACTGCTCAGTCTGGTCCGCGACACCATTCAAAGCACAGGTATCCAAAATACCAAGCACATATTATATATGTACAGTAGATACTAAATGTAGTATGTATGCACATAATGTATTGCAAAAAAAAACTTAAGAGGTAGGCAGTTTTCGCTTGATCTCAGCAGTTATTCATTGAAAGTTTTGCCGCTGCGATCCTAAGCTGAAAACCGAGCAGTTACTATGCCACAACCATTTTTTCAATGCCAAGCTTTGTGTGTGTTTCTTTTTTTTATTGAATTTAGTTTTCTGTTGCTACATTTTTTTTAACAAACATAGTTTACAGTGTGCCGACGTTCATTTGGTACATTGATGATTCCAGTTCGAGAATTCCTACGTGCAATGTCTCAATATACATACATATATACAAATATATACATTAGGGTGGTCCTTAAAAAATCAAGTGAAAGATTTTTTTCAGTCTCATCGCGTGTCGCACAAGGGGCAAAGTTCAGATTCCTGTGTAGGAACTCAAAAAATATAAATTTTGGTCCCGAATGGAGTCGGTTAAGACGTCTAATCTGAAGTTTACCCCCAGTGCGACACGCCTGAACCGTCGCCCATCGGGTCCAAAATTTGTATGTGATATCTTCGACTATAGTAGCATCGATGTAGGGGTTGAGGCTTAGAAAATCTGATGTAAAAATTTGCTGCCTACTTTTAAGGACCACCCTAATATACATATATACGTATGCATAGATACATATGTATGTGCATACAGAAGGTACAGATAATATGACAATGTTTGGCTAAATGTCGATAAGTTTGAAGTGGTTTTCTAGGGCAGCCAGAAGCTTAATCTTCTCATTGCTTTTGTTTCACGTTTCCTCTTATTATTTTGATTTTTTGTTGTTTAATTTTGTATGGATTTTGGCTCATTGTGGGCGTTTAGCAGATTTGATTGCGTTGTTGTCGAGATGGTATAAAACCAGGTACATGCCAGTGATAGAAATGTCGGCACAATTGGACTTTTTCAGAACTTTTGATTTCGGTACATTTTCATCTTAACCAAATAAATTTTCCTAGAATTTTTTTTTCGTCCTTATAGCTATACAAACTTAGTGCAGATGAACCCATCTGGGCTTGGATAGCATAATCCCAAGGGCCACGAACCTTGTGCAGATTTGTTCTCTCGAATGCACTCGAACACATCTCTTCTTTATCAGGCATCGTCTACTTCATCGGTCACGGTGAATTTATGTATACATATGCATACATACATACGTAGATATTTCTTGTACTAAAGTAAGAGGAATGAATTGGAGTCCTACCTGCGGTTACATGCATAATATATTCCCACGTATTCAGGGGTGTACATACATACATATATATGTACATACTTACATATGTCTAATAAATTGCGAAAATTGACTAAACAATGCCAGCAAATTGAAAATGTCGACCTCTACAGGAATTTGGCATTTTTTTTTTTTAAGGAATGATGCTGGAGTGACAATCTTTGGCCAGATATAAATCTGGGTCTTTCTGTTTAAGAAGACCCGGCTGTCGTGGAAGTGCATTCGAAAAGGTCGCCAAATTATGCATATGCAAGCTGACTGAAATTTTAGTATTTGGTATAGTAATGATCCGCCATGAATTTCCCCTCCATAAATTATCAAATTTTTAACGCACTTGAATTTTTTATGGGTTTCGTTAGAGAATTAACAGTATTTTAATTGAAAATTCTTATGAATAAATAATTAAACATAAGTGGAAAACAGTATCACTTTGAAATGGGGTGCTATTGGTATGACCGATACTGTATGCATGTGTGTATACCACATAATCTTAGGTGAGGTAGGTCAACCTGCATTGCAATTACGGAGTCAATCAGATCATGTCTAACGGTAGCGGATTGTCATCTGTTAAATGCCACGGTTTAATCTCTTTATTAGGGAGAGTAGGTACTTCACAGAGTAACCTGTGGTTGAGAGGACTGAGTGTGTGGCTTTACAAATTTGATAACGATATTATCCATCTTTTCAAGGTTAATTTTGGTGGCTGGGCACCAATAAGATGAATATTAAGATTAAGATAGCGACTGAAATTGAGGTTGATATTAAGATTAAGATAATTGTTCATTATTATGCCGAAAAATACTCATATAATATGGTGAGCTATAAGGGTAATAGCAGGATGAAGTTTAACTGGAGTGAGATCCAAACGCAACTTTTTTTTAAACTAACCAACATTTTGTGTAGATTTTTTGCATTACCAAGAATTTATGTCCAGCTTTTATTTTCCAACTTTTTGGGGTCGAAGAACATGCAGGGCATGATAGAAGCGTAACGTATCACTCAGGGGCATTTAGTTGTCTAGCCAATCCCATAGCATAACCATAGTGCGCGATGATGTTCCCATCCCCCAAGCGGTGACCCTACTTCTGCCGACCACTGTGGATCTAGATCTGGAGGGTGTCGACTCTAACTTCTCCTCCTATGCGTCATCAGTCAGTCAAATTGGAATATTGTTTTATTGCTTAAAATTGGCTAATTTCTATTTTTGGGTCAAAATGAATACTAAAAGTATAAGGAATACTTTTACTTTTAATAACATACTTTTAAATAGTTTCACTTTTAAGTTAAGGCGTGGGAGTAAACCTGTTAGATGACTGCGTTTGGTGCTACGGGGCGTATAAGTTACATACGCAACTACGGCTATATGAGCATGAGTGGGTATTTTTACTTTTTTTAGGGCCGGTTTCTCGAAGTCTAGTTAACACTAATCTTCGGTTAAACATAGTTATCGACGTTAACGACTCCCTGTTGTATGCATAGAGTCGAAGACAGATTCGCATTAACCCGTCAATGAGTAGCCGGCCCTTACTATATCTTCTCAAGGTTTTCATTAAAATACAATTTCGCGATGGAATTTCGTTCTTTATATAAAACTGAAGGTAATACATTTTCCAAGATAGGTGAAACACCCTTTTTTACCAAAAACTTGTGTTTGTCCAAAAATATAGCAACTCGTGAGAATTGCTCATGTGCGCTACGCTGCGATTGTGTGCTTAGTGATCGCTGACTCCGCGCTCTGCTCATGTGCACATTCGCATTCGCAAAATATTCGTATGATTTGATGCTAATGCGAATGTGTAAAATGATGCGAATCAGTCGCATAACGAACGCGAATGCAAATATTCGCAACATCCCTGATTGAAAACATTGAGCTAATATATATATGCATATATACATACTATCACCGAAATTCATAAAAAATAAAGAAGACTTGCGTGCCATTCGAGAGATCAGAGTTCAATCATCGGCAACGCATTTTTTTCATTTTTAATTATTATTTATCTTTATAATTTCATTGTTTAAAAAATTAAAATTTATTGGTTTAACTAAATGTTAGACAATTTTGTAATATTTTTTTTTATATTTTTATAAAATTTTTGGTTTTTATTGTTTTTAAAAAATATTTTTTTTTGCGTTTAGTTTTTAGAAAACTTATGGATAAAAATTAAATAGAATAACGCTTAGACCTACTCGTTCGTAGATTTTTCAATTAGTCCATCAAAATACAGAAAAGAGCTTTCAAGATAGTCGTCGGAATAGAAATACATTTTTTGTTTTATTTTGTTAGTGGTTTTCTTTGTCTTTTAGCAAACTGTTTCTAAAAATAAATTATGTATATTAAAAAAAAATTTATTTCCCTTTTAAAACAGTAAAATCTACAAACCAAAGGAAAATTAAATTAAAAAAGCAAAAAGTTATATAAAATAACTTTCTAAAAATTGAACCAGAAAAATAAATAAATAAAAAAAGAAAAAAAGAAAATTTTCCTGCCCGAAGATTCGAACTAGGGTCTCTAGAATGGCACGCTAGTGCTTGTTCACTCAGCCGCGAAAAATCATATAAACACTTATTTTTATATTTTATTTAAAACTGAACGAAAAAAGTGAGTGATGCCAAAAAAAATTGCGGCAACTGGCGCCATACTTAAAGTTTTCATTAACTTATAAGCCCTTATCTTTTAATCCTGAGAGGAAAAATTAATTAGTTAAGTGCCCGCTAGCGTTAATTTAATCGATGCGGCTTTTAACTGCTTTATAAATCGAAACTTTGTATCAAAATGTCACTTTACAAAGCTCTTTAACCATATACATATTATTTTTTATGAATAAGGCCATAAGACTATAACCCTTTTAGAAATCACACCTATCATACATATTTGGAACTATAAATAAAACGAAAAAAAGCAAAAAGGTAACCCTTATTGTTTGTTGCTGAGTGTTATTATACTCTTAGAAACGATGAACAACAAATTCGTAATTTCTCTTTATTATAAGAGTTATCCCACTCAACAAAGCTTGTCGTAGATAAGCTCATGTCGAAAAAAAAACTCAACTCGAATTGCTTTCTCAGAGAGCACTAGTAACTGAGTCGAAGTTTTTGAAATGGGTTTCTGAGTGAAATTCCGGTGCTCTCGCGGAACGCAGAGAAAACAATTCGTTTTGCATGACATCAACACTGGAAAACGCCCAAATCGCAAACGAATGAAAGCACACAAAAATAAATAGTTGTTTATGTATTATAACAAGTTATTCTAATAAGTTCTCTGGTATTTGTTGAATTTGCCGAGAGTTGAGAGAGAAGAGTGAAAGCAAAGACAGAGAACTGTAAAAGCCGGTGGAGAGCGAGCTTAAAATGGTTTTGCAAAAACGCGAAAGAAGGTACAGTTACAAAAACAACTCAAAGCATTAGCAAATGCCAAAGTAAAGAAAAATCGCAAGGTCTGAAATTTAATAAGCAAAACAGAAAAACGAAAACAACAGCAAATCAAATCAGCTACATACATACATACAGACATACATACATACATATAAAGTAAACGGAAATTGTGTTGCTGTGGCGACTAAGTTGACTGCGCGTCTCTTGCGTCGGCAAGTTTGCGAGAAAACGAGAAGTGGATAAATTTGGCGCGAAGCGAAACCAGCCAGGGTTGTTGTAAGCAAAATGTGGTTAGGGGGTAAATAGACATACAATGAAAGTACACACAAAGCTCACAAGGATACGCAGGAATGTTTTACATGCGGCAAGGGAAGTAACGTTCCCGGTGCCAATATAACATAGCCGGAAGTATGGAGATAAAGCATATATTATGTATGTATGTATGTATTTATGTATGTATGTATGTAAATGAATGTATCTGGGTGGGACTAGGAATTTTCACTTGTGGAAGGGCACAAATACATGCATAAAAGCCGACAAACGCTGTTGGTCAGGTGGGTGCATGGCCTTCGGCAAAGGGGGTGGTACATACATAAGGTCGCTCGTGTGCCGAAACGTCAAATAATAAAGGAATGTAGTAGAGTGGGAGAGTATTTTGATGGTTAGAGAAAGGTCATGGAGATATGTATATACTTATGTATTTACTAGATATGTACCTATTATGTATTTTTTATATACCTACGCAAACCTGCACATATATATATATATAAGCAGGTAGATATGTAATATGGATGTAAATATATCGTATATATAAACCCTTGTGGTCAGCTGACTAAGCCAAGTGACATTTTGATTAGTTTTGGCTATTTTTCTTTTGTTTATTTAATGTTTATATATTTTTTATAAAAATCTAGCACTTTACTTAACTAGTGCCACATAATCCACATTTCAAACTTCGTAAAAAATTATGAAAATTCAACAAACTTTAGCAATTGCACCCAAAAATTTTAAACTTTTTATTCAGAATTCAGAAGTTCAGAAATTTTGGGTATACAGTTTTGTAGCTCATTAAATTTTAGTAGGACAAAGTGCAAATTTATATAGATACGCTAGAAAATCGCTTTGATTTTTAATAATTTTTTGGCTGACGGTGTTGTGAATTTTCTTCCATATAAAGTATGCTCGACAATTTCGTTTGTATGGGAGAAAAGGCCTAGCACTATCAGCAAAAAAAAAATATTAAAAGTCAGCGCGATTTTCCAGCGTCTTGAAATTTGCATCAAAAATTTATAATATTTGGGTGCAATTGCTAAAGTTTGTTTAATTCATTCTAGCTGTGTTTCACGCCTGTTTTAAAGGCTTCACGCTTTTGANTATATGTATCTACATATATGTATGTATATTGCTCACTTAATAAAAGACTGTAGATTTTTGAGCAAATAATGCAGAATTACACGACAATGGGCCATATGCTTAAAAACTGCTTTTACTTAAAATTTCATACCTTTCACTTAAATTTATTTGAACAAACCGAGTAAAAGGTCTGAATTTTAAGAAAAAACATTTGCTTATGCATACGTGTATGTTATGTGTATCTTTTTTCTACATTTTTGGAAGCTTTGAATACGTCTCCTTAAAAATCTGTTTTTCCAGTTTTGGTTGTATTTTGCTTCTTGCCAAACGAACGATATGTATATGTATACACTTGTGCATTGGGTTAACTTATTAGCAGCCAGAAGAAGGTAGAAAAAGTAGAAATCCGAGCAGGTGATAGCATCCTAGGTCTAAGCCATATGTGAAGTATTTCAGCATCCTGGTTTTTCACCGCCTTTGCTTCCGAAACCTTTTGGAATACGTTAACGAGAAAGACACAATGACAACAAACAACACCCCTTTCTAGTTGAATGGCGAGTGCCGAAGCACCAAGACATCAGTCTAGGCAATTAAATATGTATTAGCAGGGGTTGTACTGCAAATACTCTTTGATGGATAAACATGTCTGGTTCGACATTTTCAGACGGGCTCTCATCATCGCGGGACTATGCCCATTCGATCTCGTGGCTCTAGAGATCTACGAGGCAAGAAACGCAAAGCGACATTAATCACGCACCGTACACAGCTAGACCTATCGTCTCATAAAAATTCAACACTTGACTTACATAGCAGGTAGCGCTGAGAAGTAGGCTACTACTAAAGTCATCACTGGACGCGGCTGTTTTAAAGCACACCTTTAACGCTGGTTATCCCAAAGTAGGGAATATAAACCACTCACAGCCAGAGGACTTCAGACCGATAAGTCTTTCATCGTCCATACTAAAAACACTGGTGATCTGCATATTAGGAAAAGTCTTAGTATCCACACAATGTACACAGCCCAACACGCATACCGAAAGGGTAGATCTGTTGAAAGCGCGCTCCACGAAGATTTCGGCACAACTGAAAAATCACTGGAACCTAGGACTACACCCTTGCCGGCTTCCTGGATGTTGAAGGGGCCTTCAATATCGTCCAAACGGAGCCGATGAGCACGGCATTCAGCGTGGTATGGTGGCTTGGATTGACTCCATGTTCAAGAGCAGAATAATCAACGCTACCATAGGCAGAGGACCTGTGAGAAGGAAAAACTGTAGGATCACGCCTCAACGGGGTGTACTATCCCCTCTCTTCTGGCTCCTGGGCGTGAACGAAATTCTTGAGATTTTTAAAACCTAGAGAATAAGGGTAGTCGCCTACGCCGACGATTTAGTGATACTCATGACTGGCAAATTCTCACGCACAGTGCGATGTCCCCATATAAGCTGCGGCCAAAAGTAGTAAATATGCTACAAATTCGCTGAAATTTCGTATATGCTCTATTCTGCACTTAGTCATAAAGAAAAACTAAAAATGGTAGAAGTCGACGCACTGCCACACCCACAGCTCTTGCGGGCGGATATAGTAAATGTTAACGGATTTTGATGAAAGTCAGAGTATACGCTTGATTTAACGAGAAAAGCATAAATCTCAAAGAATGTAAAATTCGGTGAATATTTTCGTCCACCAACTGTAAAAATATAGGAGGAATTGTAAAAAATTAAATTTTGTTGAAATTTGGTGTACCTTGCTCGCTTACTGGAAAATTTTCTAATTTGGAAAGTAATGAAGAGTTTCTCACTATGACGCCCACCGCAAAAAGATATTTCATACCCATTTTGTACACAATTTTTAAAAAATGATTATAAATACAAGAATTCAGGCTCAGTCAAAACAACAAAAGCCCAAATGGCCAATCCAATATGGCGCCTAAAATCTTCAACACAATAATTTATGTTAAAAATTATAGTAAGAATGGCTTATTATTTTATTATTTAAGACTCACTACAAAAAAGGGCCGTTCTAATATGTGCTATTAATTTAAAAAATATTTGTTAAGTTCAGGTAGTATTGAGTTATATTAGGTTTTTTAAGTTTGTATTTAAAATTAAATAAAAATGCTATTGAATTATATCTATTATAATCATGTAAACGTGCATCTTACACGAAATTGGCTGAAAAAATAATAAAAAAAAATCATCTTCAGAAAGACTTTTAATATTATATGATACAAAATCGCGTCTTAAAGAAAAGGTCGGATACTGTCGGATACAATATTTAGTATTATAGTTTAAAATGTAATTATCTTGAAATAAACATAAATATCTTATTGGTGAAACATGACTTTGGACGAGATTTTCTTTGATATATTCTGTATAGGCAGGAGCGTGACCTTCGGTATTTATTTAGAATTTCTATAGGGTTCCCACCTGTCTAGAAAGTTATAAGATCCGCGCAGTTCGTTGGATTACAAAAAAATGAGGTTTCAAATGAAAGTAATTGGCCTCCAGATGTGCAGTAAGGTTTTATTTTTTTTGAATAGTGTTGCCGCCTGTCTAAAAAATTATAGGGGTCTGTTCATTGCATTAAAAACATTAGTATCAAATAAAAGTGCTTGACCATTAGGTGTGCAATAGGTCTTCATTTTAATAGGGTTGCCACCTTTTTCTCCAAATGGGCATATCTACAACATACCTTTGTACACATTCAGCGCGTGGCGAAGCCTCGCACATACGAGGCCGGCTAGTTATAGTTTACATAATTAATATTCAAATTCCTGGGGTATGCTAATCTAACATCCAAATTAAAGAATTGTGTGCCTTTGGGGTTCTCATTTAGAGTAAAATTCTTAAAGAAATAATTTCACGAAGGACATTCAGCTTTGGTCACAGATAAAGATAGTCAACGTTATGATATTGTTTTTTTTTATCAAAAACAGAACATCCCCATTATCTCACCCCGCCTCCCCAAAAGTTTCAACGCATTTATCACGCACACATACATACATACATACTTATGAATATACATACATACATATGTATGTACATACTATCTACTTCCGTTTTGATTCCTTCACAGCTGTGTCTTCAATCACCCACAGCCAGTCACATCATGCTGGGAATATAAAAAAAATCGCTATTGCACATTTGGCGGATTTAAGGTCACGAAATTGATAAACTTTTTGCGGCTGATGAGCGAACATGCCGCTCTTCCTTATCGCCATCAACATGCGCTTACACATTTGAAAATAAATTTTCTCATAAAATGCTAATATTTATTGCACTAAATTGTGATAAATTCGCCAATATAACTTTGAATATTCTTTTTTTTTTTAAGAACACTCATACTTGGCTTTATCGTGTGGGATACTATGCATACGAGGTCGTGGTTGTGGTTATGCATTCGTATATGTATACATACATATATACGATTATAAGTACATATGTATATGAGAATTTCTGGAAGCAATCAAACATTGTTTTAAAATATAGTACATATATATGTACATATCGCTGGCTTAGAGTGAAAAACTGCTAAGTCCATTTTTTAGAAAATTTACAGGAGAGGAAAAGAACTTATTAAAGGCTTTTTCTTAAAGCATTTCGCAAAACTTTCTCTCTCTCCTAAAAGATTTCGTTCTATTTTGGCCTTATCGGATTTTGGGTGACTCTTTTGGACTTAGCAAATGTGCATTTCAATGAAAATAACGCAAGTGCTTTAATCTTTTACGAGATGACGGATTTTTACTTTCTCTTGCTTCCTACATCAAAAAATGAGTTTTCATAAAGAGTGGACTTAGCAAATTTTCACTCTAAGCTAGCGATATTTATACAAGAACATATTTTTTCTGAAATATTGCGACACGCATTACTCATACTGATTTCGTTACTTCACCGAATTCTTTCGTGGTAATAATTCGGCAATACTGCCGGTCGTGAAGCGATAGATTAAAAGAAATCCTACTCAATGGCTCCAAATTTCAGATACGACATCGAACCATCAACATGTTGACCACATCCATACATAATTATATATATTTACATACATATGTATGGATTAGGATTGTTAATCTCGGTATCCCGGGATCCTGGCCTTTTTAAGGCCCAAAAATTTCGAGATTCTTCTTCTTGGCAAATATTTTTTTATACATATAACTCCGCGCGATAGTAAATTTTAAGCACAAATATCAATATACATATTCGCGAAAACATGGGCCAAATATAGTAAAATTGCGTTTAGTTTTTCACTCTGACCTTAGTAATTTAAAAATGATATAAAAAATTCAGAGAAATGTGCTTAGGGAAGAAGTATGGGTATAAAATTTATGAGGAAATCCTGTAGAATTTAAACAGAATAAAGTTTCTGGTGCAGAAGGGCTAGTAAGTCTTGAAAATGGTTTTAAAATTTTATCCTTGAAATTTCGGCCTGGTGAATCCAAAAATATTTAATTTTTTTAATTTTTAAAGAAATATTCTCCTGCATTTGGTGCCCATATTTTTTTTCTACATAGCATTGATTTTTTTTTTTTAATAATTTTTGGAATCAATCATATCTTTGAAATTACAAAGTACTTTAAAACAAATCTTGACGTCACAGAGAAAAATAAAAACGCTACTTTAAATACAAAAGTAGGTTTCAAACCGATTTATTTATTATTTATTATATGGTAGGAGAGCTTCTCAAACAATATAGAAGCAATTTTTTCGATTTAAGTTGTTGAAAAGTAATGAATATCTAAATCCCGGGACTCATCCCGGCATTGTGATAACGACATCCTGAAAATCCCGGGATCGGAAAGAGCTGAAAAACTAACATCCCTGGTATAGATGTATGCGAATAAAGACGACCAGTGAGTACACATAAATGTAGGTGTATAGTAAGTAGCATGCTTTTGAAATCTTACTTTGCATATTAATTTTTCGCGATCGCCAATTTTTTTTTTGCAATTCCATACTTGTCATACATACATATATACTTGCACATATTAATGTGTACTACGAGTCGCTGATGAATGACCGCGCAAAATACATGAATGAATTTTTTATTGGACTCATGCCTATCCACCAATGTGGGCATAATTATAATGTACATACATATGTATGTATGCATTTGTACATACATAGGCGTATGCTTATATGGATCATGCAACAACATAAATATGCATGTACATTAGAGCGAACCAGAAAAAATGTTCGCCGTTCACCACTGAGTCTAAAGTATTTTTGCAAGACCATTTCGATTATTTTTTGGTCAAACGGAAGGTCTTCGCCCTTTTACATTTTTCGTCATAATCTTCTTCTTCTTTATTGTCGCTGTAACCGCCTAAATAAGCCATTTTGGCCAGAACAGCACGCCAGTCGGTTCTCTATCGTTGTAAAGCTCATGCACAAAACTTACTCACCAGATCTAAGTTTTATCACACCAACGCTCCACCCTAATGTATGTGAATTAAAGCCCGTTAAAATATATTAAACTTTTGACAGGAAAGTATTTCGATTATGTCAGTCGAACTACTAAAAAAATGTTTATTGTCGATAAAAAAAGTACCGAAATTGCCTTGCAAAAATACTTTAGGCTCAGTGATATGCGGCGAACTTTATTTTGTTTGCTTATAAGGTGGTACGGTCTAATGTATGTACAGAAAAATCGGTACTGTTTTTCTATTGGAAAAATTTATTATATTTTAAGGCGTCCACTAAAATATTTCGGGAAAATATTAAGATTTACGTGATTTGAAGATACCTCCAAACATGAAGTTTTTATGAATGTTTTTTGAAAAACGCCCCTCAAATGACAAAACGGTTTAAGCTTAAAAAATTTGCATAAAAATATTTTTAAAAGTTAAAACAAACAGTATTAAAAATCTCATTATTACGATTCCGTTAAAAATTTTTAAATATTTTTATGCAGATTTTTTAAGCCTAATTTGTTTTGTCATCTGAGGGGACCTCTTTCAAAAAGTTCTTTAAGAAACTTTTTTTAATTCATAAAAAACTCCATTTTTATAGGTATTTTCAAATCGGTTCTGCTCGCTTAAATCTTAATATTTTTTCAAAATATTTTGGTGGTGATGCCATCTAATGTACATACATAGCATATCCACATATGCAAATTTATTTGCAGATGTCCACACATATGCATCCATTTGTTGAAGATTTAAAGCTTCCTGTGTGGAAGTAAATTTGCCGCCACAAGAATTTCGACCGTTAAAAGCCAGAGCGGAAGAACACAAGTGGAATTATGTGGAATAAGTCGCATGTCGCGACAAAAATTATTTAAGAACATATTAAGTAATGAAAAGTGAAACAAAATGTTAGCGCTCATACGGTCATTTAAGCGATTGTTGGTTATACTATATATCGTTATCTCAATATTCACGATATATACTTAAGTACATACATACCTATGTAAATAAGAATGTACATATGTACATACATACTTACATGGCTCAATTCTATACTGTAGAAGATCTTACTGAAAAAGCCCTTCCTGAAAGCAGTTTATTTAGAAGTGTTTCTCAAGTGTTGGATAAGTCAGTGAAATTTTGAATTTTTCTTGCGGTAACTATAATTGCAATACTGCTACTGGCACAAACTTCTGTTAGTAGACTAATTTTGAAATTTTAAATAAGCTTGGTCGTTCAGTGTTGTCGTGAATTTCTACGAAAACTAAAAAAAGCTAAAATCGTAATTATCTGTGGCTTCTGCTACAAATTGCTACCCTGTCCAGCATATCTTGCAATTCAGTCCTATCCGACTTCTTTTGGTTTCCAATCCTGAATAAATGTCTGGACAGTAAGGAATTTGGTTATTGTTGTTGTTTTAGTGGCTACTCAACCATGGCTATATCGGCTAGTCCCTCAATCGTTGTCGTTAAGCTCAACCAACGGGAGCACTGGTAGGGCACACCTGCATCTAACCTGCTCACACGAGTACTGCATACTTTAGAACCAGCCGGCCAATTGCCTTGTGGGTTGCCAACAACGTTTCTTTGTCTTAGCAACAAGTGCTGAGGACAGCGACTTGTGGACCTTATTGCGGCTCTGTACTTCAGTGATAGATGCGGTTGTATGCGCCAAGAAGGAGAGCAGAGTATCGAAGGTAACTCCGAGAATTTTTGAGTTATTCACCCTCGGGGTTGGTTCGCCGTCGTCGTGAATTCCCAGCTGTAGTCTGACCTCCTATGAATATGACCGTAAATTAATCACTGAAACAAATGTTAATTGGGCACCTTGTTAAAACCTTTTATTTGTAAGGGAATAGTTAATTAAAAAAAAAACACTCAACTAGAAATTAAACCTTTTTTCGTAGAATACTGCGGAACTTTCGGGAAATAGAGCTTTTAACATCATACAGTGGTTGAGCAAATGCATTTAAACTTAGCAAGCCCGTGCCTGGTGTAAAGTTCCACAACGCTAATTGAGCTACGTTTTGCTTCAACAGTAAATTTTCGAGTCAACAACGAGTCAATTGTCAATTAATCCTTTTCCAAAAATGCAAAATCGCTTCTGAGTGGTAGCGAAGAATGCTAAATGTTAGGATAAATCTTGTGGACATTATGGTATAAAGCGCTTGAAAATATTTTATACTTGTGACGACTCTTAAGCTTGAATGGTCAATTGAGGTTTATTTCATTAATTGCCATAAACTATGTAGTATAGTGAACATACACAAAAAGTTGAGCAATCATAAAAAGTTTTGTATCACACATTTTTGAAATTCCACATGTACATATGTACTTATACATATACAGTATGGGTCATATCTATAGCACGCCATTTCAAAGTGATATTGTTGCCAATTTTTAATATTTTTTTTTTCAGTTAAAATACAGTTCATTCTCTAACAAAACTCAAATATGTAAAAAAAAACATTCTAAAAAATCCGCCGTAATTTTTAGTAATTTAAAACTGGCGATTTACACTACTTTACAAATTTAAGAAAATGTTCTGACCTACAGTATTTGACTGTTATTTCTTATATAAAATGTGCCCCTGAATCCGAATATGAAATAAAATATTAAGAATGTAGAACAGTTTTTGAGATATAGTTAAATTTCAGTTTTTCGAGTTTTGAAAAAAAGTTAATTCACTAAACTGCCGTTATCTCTGGATGTAATTAGTCAATTTCGAAGTTCTTTTGATGATCCTGAAGGTAATTAAATATCCCATCATTAGCGTGTGCAACACTTTTCAATAAAACTATATTTTTAGAAGCTATTTATGAAGTTTTTGAGAAGTTTGCAATACGAAATTTTACAAAAACGTTCAGTTAAACGTGAAAGTATGATCTTTCAGAAAACAAAAATTAATCCTAGCCAATTCAAATTGGATTGAATATGAAGAAGTCATAAGCACTTAAGTAAAAGTCTACTTTTTCCAATTGTATCACAAAAGTTTACAGAAATGAAAAAGTTTTCCGACCTGCGATATTTGTATATGCATTCTGATGTAAAATTTTCCGCTGAATCCGAATGCGAAATCGAAATATAAGAGAGTAGAACAGTTTTTGCGATAGAGCCGAATTTCGTGTTTTTGAGATCTGAATGGCAGACAAATGCCACAGGTCAAAATCACTGTAAACTAGTGTTATTAGACTAAAATTGATCAAAAAAAGTCGAAGCAACTGAGAAGAAAATTTTATATTTGGGTGAAAATTTGTGGAATTTTTTGGCAGTTTTGTACAAAGTTTTAAACTTGGGTTTTGTTAGAAAATGAACTGCATTTTAATTGAAAATGTCTAAAACTATATAAATAAATATATGTGGCAAACAGTATCACTTTGAAATGGCGTGCTATAGATATGACCGATACCGTATGTAAATATGTATATGCACAGCATGCGCGCAAGATTCCAAACTTTTATCAGACATAAATCCTTTGTTGCTGACGCCAATTAAATATTGTGCGTAATACATTTAATTTTATTCACGCATAAAATATTCGCTGTACATACGGGGCATACCCAAAAAATTGTATGGCACCAATTGCCAAGAAATAGCGTACACACCTATGCACATACATAAATATATGAAACTGAGAGTATGCACTGTGATTTTAGGCACGAAAAAAAGTAATAAATCAAATTTTTCGTTAGATATATGAACATACATACATACATATGCACAAATGGGTGTATGTATGTACATATATACATGCCGTAGACTATTGTGGATATCGAACATTAAATTTCATAAAACGGTCATAGACGGAACACCCCTCGGCATATGACTGCGACTGATAACAATCACAACATTTAAATGAAGTCGTGTTCGTAAGAGCGTAGGAAAAAAATATTTAATTTCTCAAAAATATTTGTAAACTGGCTGTGCTAATCTAAAGAAAAACCGTTAACAAACTTTTTTCGAGGTTCTTATTTTAACCAATTTTCTAAAAATAGTGACTTAAATATAGAAAATCTACGCTAGCCACACATGAAATTTCAAAATCCTGCAAAACCGCCTTCTACAATTACCTACCTTGAGAAGCAGATTTATTTGGAACACGTAAAAAACTGTGTAAGCGACATACATACATACGTATATATGTATTTATGTATTTGGAAGTGATATTTCTTTGCGCTCGGTTCTCTGGAATTCCAAACTTTAATGAAACGAAAATGTGACAGAAGAAGGAACGATATGGCGGGGTGGTTGAGCACGATTAAGACCAAAGTCCGGTTGTTCAATGTCTGGTTAACACAAATCGGAGGCAGAAGCTCCGGTTAAATAGAACGACTGCTTTATCGATCACATATTATATGCATTAAATCGAAATCGTCGATAACGATGTTAAACTGGCAGCTACACTCTGGCAGCAAAATCTGTTTAAACATGCCACTATAAATCGAGTATATTTTTGTTTATTTTTAATTTTTTTGGCAAGTTTACACGATGAATATGTATTTTTCTCGTTTGCACATTTTCGTGTGTAAAAATCCTTTTTGTTAGTGACTTTACACAATTCTAATGGTGAAATCAAACAGCAGATGTGTATTTTGTAGCTTGTACACACTTTCTTAGTAAATTTACGCACACCACAGCAGCTATATTACACTCTAAAAAGTCCGAAATTTAAACAAACTATTCGTTGAATAATCGAGCATGTAATTTCGCGAATAATAAGGTAGGAAATCAGTACCTTTTAGGTAGGAAAATCTACACAATTTTTTTTTTAGAGTGTAGTGATAACCAGACATTGAACAACAGGACCTAAGATTATATTTAAGACTAAATATATGGAGATTATGCTTAAGATTGTGATTAGTTGAAGATTTAGATTAAGATTAAGTTGTAGGATATGATTAAGATTCAGATTAAGATTGACATTAAGATTAACATTATGATTAAGGTTAAGAATAAGATTAAAATTAGGAATAAGATTAAACGCCGTTTGCACCATGACTGGTTAATTTTAACTCCCAATTAAACAAAGTTATGGACACCCAGCACATAACATATATAAAGCAGTCGATGTGCTTAACTGAAGGATGTACCTCCAGTTAGTGTTAACTAGACGTGGTGCAAACAGCCCTAGGAATAAGAATAGGATTTAGAAAACTTAATTTCCGATTAATTTTATTTAATATGTGCTAATCTGATAGCAGAAGCTTTTCGTAGAGAGAAAATATAAAGCATTTTCTTCCATATAGTGTAATGTTGAAGAAAATGCGCAAAACCCTCGACAAAAAAAATAAAAAACCAGAAAAACAACGGTGACTTTTAGTGACTTGAAACTTGCACTTTATTACTCTAAAATTGAATGCACAAGATGTTTTATATGTTTTTTTTTTTACATCGCTCGTATATGAATATATAGATGTAACTCAAAATTTACGTTTTTGGAGATTTCATTATATAATTAATAAGCTTGATAAGAAGAATATGTTCAGCCTAACAGATGACTAAACTTACCAAAAATTGCTAAGATATGTGTCTTTCCATTTGTCTTTTCGTATACCAACTGTAAGAATTGAACAAACTTTGATTGCGTTTTCCCACAAAATTTAAATTTTGGTATAATTCTGTATATTATTGAATGTAAGATATGTATAATGAGCTTTATTTAAAAGAAAAATTAACGAAAAAGTTTAAAAATGTGTTTTGTTTCTACATATAAAATTTCAAATTTGTCAAATAGAACGTTTTGTATTGATGGTGATGTGGTATATATGTGCCAAAATTTATAAATTTTATTACACTTCCTATAAATGTACATCAGGGATGTTGCGAATATTTGCATTCGCATTCGTTATGCGAATCGTCTCATGGGAGAAGAGGCAGTAAAATTACTTTTTTTTTAAAAAATAATATGCCCTTTTTCAACTTTGACTACTAGGTTAAAACACCGTATAAGCACTTGTTCAATGTTCTAATAATGTACAAAATCTTTAAGTAATAAAAACATTCGCATTCGCATTCCGAAAATTCACATGTGAAAAATATGACATTCGTAACATCGCTAAAGTACATATTTAAATAAGTATATTTTTATTGCTAAAAGTAAAACGATTGCAATAAAAACCAAGAGATATGTACATATATTAGGGCGACTCACCAAAAACACTCTTTTTCGGAAATCCATTTTTCCACCGGATATATAAAACTTTTTATAACTGAAGACTTCGCCCAAAAATTTTTCGAAAAATATTAAGTTTACGTGAGCTGTACCATTTTGAAAAAACTTTCAAAAATCGATTTTTTTTATGAATAAAAATATTTAAACATTTTGTCAACGGAATAAAAATAACGAGATAAATCTTAATACTTTTCCAAAAAATTTTGGCGAACATTTTAAAATATATGTAATAAATTTTATAATTTCGACGGGAAAAAGTACCGTTTGTTTTTATATGAAGAGTGATGCTCCCTAATGAACATACATAGATGCAATATACATATCGTCGTTTAAAGTACAAAACCGCGTATCGTCATTCAGCAAAACTGCGTAACTGACATTTGCTGCCAAAAATTGGATTTGCTCACACAAGCTCTTGGCTCAATCCTTATCCATGCGTCCTGAAATATACTAGCCAGAAATGCGATTGCTTTAAAAAAAAGAGGAGCATTTCGAAATATGAGTGTTTTTACGCTATAGAAAATAATTTCTACAATCTCACATACGCGGTTTTGCATTTTGTTGATACGCGGTTTTGTACTTTAAACGAAGATACATATGTATGTCGCTACACAAAAAGTGCTAATCCAATGCGATCACTTACGCATAATCGCACGACCGATGCCGTTTGAGTTATTCCTTGTTGTATGGCGCGAGTATAGGTATCTACTTTACACAAAAAATAAAATAAAATAAAGTAAGTAAATAATAATAAAAAAATACATAAATGTCATGATGTTTTTTTTTTTGCTTTTGAAAGTATTGAAGTTAAGTCAGCATTGAACCATGTACATACATACATATGTATGTTTAAAGATCACTCGAAGGTGAACTACAAAACTGATGGAAAATTACATACTAATTAAAAAAAAAAGAACAAAATGGTCCAGTATACATAAGACAGCAAGTAATTTTCCACATAATTATGTATGTACATACATATGTATGTGTGTGTTTGTGTAATACTCAGAATTCATAATACATAAACTCACATACTAATGTACATACGTACTTCACATACATACATACATACATACACAGATTGTGCAGTTTAGTGAACTCTGTCAGATCATACTTAAGCAGAGCTGCCAATTTAGCTCTATTCCCGTTAAATCTCTCTTTTTACGGATTTTTAGCGTTTTCCCTTATACAATATAGTACATATGTATTTAAAGTTACCAGATCAATTCGATACAATTAAAAAATGCCCTATTGTGGTTGTCGACGTCGACGTTGATGTCATTTTTCGTCAAAAAATAGCCCTCATCAGTCTAACTGCGATTTCGTTGACCACAGCAACTTTGCGAGGAACACATTTCCGCAAAAATACTGTGGTCAGCGTAGCTGGCGTTGGACTTGCGGGGGCTATTTTTTGTCGAAAAAATGACGTCGACGTTCACAACCGAATATGTTTCCAGTGGGCAATGTTTTAGGTACAGTTGCCAAGGAGATATGATATCATAGAAAAAATCAAATGGTGAGATGGGCAAAAAAAAAAGTAATTTATTCAATAAAAATTAAAAATTTGTTTTTGTCGCTAAATCCGAATATGGGAGTTCCTTGATTATTCAACGTCATCCAGATATCAGCGTCGAATTCAGAATAATTCTTTTAAATTTTCAATAACCTTCAAATGGCCTCGAACCTGACGTGATGGAGGCTAATGGACCTCGGATTCGCATTCAGGGCGTCGAATAACATAGGGATACAGAGGTTGGGTTCAATATGCAGAATATATTAATATAAAACTATTTTGTTTTCAGCTTTTGTTTGGTGGAATTTTGCATTTTTCTAGTGGGGTTTTACAAAAATCTGGATTTTTTTGACTCTAAAATAGTTGGCAGCACTGTATTTAAGCCACAAAATATGCACATACCTATGTTGTTAATGAAATTAGCACGCAGAACAAATGCGCTGCTTGATAAAGCCCATGCCAATAAGGCGAAATTGAGTTTTTAAGGAAGTCTCGCACTCTGCCGGTAGTTCTTCGAAAAAAATGACTTTCTGTTAACACCATTATTACTAAATGTAATTAACAATAGTCCGTATAGTCTAACATACAATTAGCTAGTATTCACAAATTTCTGTATATATGTATGTATGTATATATCGCACGTTTAATAATATACGGAATGACATATTTCAAAATTTAAATTTTGTGGGAAAACGCAATCAAAATTTAAAAAAATACAGATGGAAATACACATATCTTCGCCATTTTTGGCAAGTTCAGTCAACTGCTGGGCTGAACATATTCTCCTCATCAAGCTTATTAATTGTATGGTGAAATCTCCGAAAACGTAAATTTTGAGTTACATATATCTCTTTATTATTAAACGTGCGATATGTAGTTCTTAAGCCAATGATGTAATGATCGGAAATGAAAGCTTAGTAAATGAACTGAAATATGAATGAGCCGGGTACTACACCCGAACCAAATTTCAGAACACATACATCTATACATACATAGTATAAAGGAAAGTCGAGATTCTTTGTACGCTTTGTAATCTCGAAAACTACTGAACGGATTTTGACGAGGTCTTCTACAATATATTTTGCAGCATCGATAGGAGAGTAACCCTTTTCATTTAGAATTTTGATAGGGTTGCCACCTGTCTAAAAAAATATTAGATCCGCACCGTTCGCTGGATTACAAAAGTTGAGGTGTCAAATGAAAGGGATGTGCCTCTACAAAAGCACAAATGTTTTAGNCAGAACACATACATCTATACATACATAGTATAAAGGAAAGTCGAGATTCTTTGTACGCTTTGTAATCTCGAAAACTACTGAACGGATTTTGACGAGGTCTTCTACAATATATTTTGCAGCATCGATAGGAGAGTAACCCTTTTCATTTAGAATTTTGATAGGGTTGCCACCTGTCTAAAAAAATATTAGATCCGCACCGTTCGCTGGATTACAAAAGTTGAGGTGTCAAATGAAAGGGATGTGCCTCTACAAAAGCACAAATGTTTTAGTTGTTTGAATAGGGTTGCCACCTGTTGATAAAATTACTATATACAATCATAATAAGCGTAGGCATCAGTTCTGCACCGTCGCAGTCAAACGTAAAGACTCGGATTCTAGCTGTGCAATAAAATATAATTTTTCTCGGTAGGGTTGCCACCTAATAAAAAGTAAAAAGATTTTCACCGTTCGTTGGATTACAAAATGAGATATGAAATGCAAGGGCATGACCTTCGCATAAACAAAAATTTTAATTTTTTTTGTAGGGTTGCCACTATTTAAAAATTGTTATCTTCTATACACAGTTTTAAAGAAAGTCGAGGTTCTTTGAACACGCTAATCTTAAAAACTACGGATTTAGACGAGATCTTTTAAGTATAATCTGTATCGATAGGAATATTATCTTTAGTACTTTATATTGCTATAGGGTTGCCACCTGTCTAAAATATTATAATATCCGCACTGTTCGTTGGATTACAAGAAATGAGGTGTCAAATAAAAAGGCTCGGCGTTTAGATGCTCAATAATGTATTACTTTTTGAGTAGGGTTGCCACTTTTTCAAAACTATAAGATCTTCACCGTTTGTTGTAGTAAAAACTGGGGTACCAAGTGAAAGGATATGGTCTCTGCATGTGAAAAAAGTTTTTATTTTTGTTTATGTGGGGTTGGCACCTATTTATAAATTATGTATATATAATACGCGGCCGCTGTGGTGCAGTGGCAAGCAGTGCGCGCGTAAGCAACAAAGGTTTTTTCTTAACAGGGGTCGCCCCTCGGCAGGCAATGGCAAACCTCCGAGTTTCTTTCTATAAAAAAAACAGCTTCTCATAAAAATATAATCGCCATTCGGAGTCGGCGTAAAACTGTAGGTCCCTCCCCTATGTGCTACAATTTCAAGGCGCACACCACTAATCAGAGGAGAAGCTCGGCCAAACACTGACATATGAGTAAGCGCCAATCTATTATATTAATTATAATTATATTATTATATTATTGCAATCTGTTTAGTTGTCAATCACACCTTCTTTAATATCTACACATTCAGCGCGTGGCGAAGCCTCGCGCATATAAGGTCGGCTAGTATGTATATATACATACACTTGTGGTCAGCTGATTAAGTCAAGTGACATTTTGACTAGTTTTGGCTATTTTTCGTTTGTTTATTTAATGTTTACATTTTTTTTATAAAAGTTTATATTACTTTACATACACTTGTGGTCAGCTGATTAAGTCAAGTGACATTTTGACTAGTTTTGGCTATTTTTCGTTTGTTTATTTAATGTTTACATTTTTTTTATAAAAGTTTATATCACTTTACCTAACCAACACCACATAAATCCACATTTCAATTTTCGTACACAAATTATGAAAATTCAACAAACTTTAACATTTGCAGCCAAAAATTTTTAACTTCTTTTTTCAGAATTTTTAGAAAAACTTTGGGTATGCAGTTTTGTAGCTCATTAAATTTTAGTAGGCTAAAGTGCAAATTCAATACGCTAGAAAATCGCGTTGAATTTTAATAATTTTTTTTTCGGTGAATGTTGTTGTGCATTTTCTGAATAAAAAGTTCAAAATTTTTGGATGGAAATGTTAAAGTTTGTGGAATTTTCATAATTTTTGTACGAAGTTTGAAAAAAATGTAAACAAAAGTAAAATAGCCAAAAATAGTCAAAATGTAACTTAACTTAATCAGCTGACAACAAGGTTATGTATGTATTCTTCACATTATGAACTTAAGGAATATATGTGGAGCACATACAGGTGGAACTACGCGCTACCAAGAGATGATATATTTAGTAGTAACAGACGTGTTAATTACTTATATGTAAGGAATGTGAGTTCATCGTCCACTGATCCAGTAATATTTATATTTGTTACTGTTTGCCCATTTTCACATATGTATGTACATATAGGCTTTGTAAATATTTATGTGTATATGTACATAGATCGACGACAATGTTCGGGAACTGTAATATTTATATCTCAATGAAGATGAACGATTAATGTCAATTAACTATGTAATACTTGGCGTAAGTCACTGTGACGTTGGTAATGGGATAGGCTTCGCAAGCGAAATTATAGACATGTATATACATACATATCGTTGGTCCTCTGCAATAACGACACAACTCCAAATCTAAATACTACTGAACAGTGGAAAATGACTCTAATCGTTATGTAATCCACTTCTAATGCTTACTAAAGTTGCAATAAGTTAATAGTAAAAAATATTATAAAAACAAGCTTTTTGAAAACGAACAATATCGGACCATAAATAAGGGGTTTCCCAATATTTCCGCTCTTGCGCCACCTATCGGCAAAATTTTTTGTAGAGTTGTTCCTTTTATTGTAAATAATATGTATTACATATACGATATGATAAATACCATAACTATATATAAATCAGAACATAGATGCAGGTTTTCGAAATATTAAAAAATTGTTTGCAGAATGTTGCAAGTTGAGTAACTTATTTATTTTTTCCAGACGTTCGCTTAACATTGCGATGTGTCTCTTCAATCGTTCAATCGTAGTCGTAAATCCTTTCCCCATTTCCCCGTTGGGATATTCGTTTTACATATAAATATGTACTCACATACATAACTACACACATATTGGCATTTCTTCGGCGTTGGCGTATAAACGTTTGACGAAAATGCGTCTAAGAATTTTCAAACATTTCTCCGATTAATTAACTTCAACTAAGTTTAAAAATAAACGTTCCGCTATTTTGGCGATAAAACAGAGAGAAACAGGAGCATGAACACAATACGGTGGGAAATTATAAAATGGATGTATGTGTGTACATAAACATAAATCCTACTAAGTACACAAAACGCATAGTTCAATAAATATTAGGATCATACGTATGTACGTTAGGGTGGTCCAAAAATACAAAGTAAAATGAATTTTTTAGAATACTCTTGCTTCTTGCTTTTTTCTCAAAACGCGCGTGATGTGGTTACGAACACATAACATAACTAATTTTGTATATAAGGTACTAGCAGACCCGGCGAACTTCATCCCGCCCAAAATTTTTGTTTATTTTATTGAAACTTTTTGGTCCAACATTTTCACCAACAATTCACGTTTACGAATTTCATTGGCACATTTGTCTGCTAAGATTAAGGTTTGGTGGTAATTTGCCGCTTTAAATAACCTAAGGAAAGTGTTATATCCGTTCTTGAAATTCTCCAGTTGTGCGGCATTTCATAGCACGGTTATTCGCAAAGCGAAATAAATTTTTTCCTCTTCACTCCCTGGCGGCAACAATGACCCGGTTCTATAGTGAATGTCCTAGAAGCTTTACAGTATAGTAGGTGGCAATTTCAAAATGGGTGCGAATCATTGTTCTACAGAAATGCAATATACATATACTTATTTCAGACGAAATACCTTAAAAGTTTGAACGCATAATAATATTGGAAAATCACATCCATTGGGCCAATTGCAGGAGCGTTCCATATACTCAATGGTGCAACAGGTCGATTTAATCTGACCTTCACGGCCCCTTTTCTCACTTGGCTATTTTTAGTAATAGCTCGACTTCAGCACCACTTGGCAGCACGTTTTTGCAATAGTATTGCATACATATTTAAAACATTAGCCAAATCGGATCATAAATAAGATTTTTAGTAATAACAGCGCCAACTGTCGGATTAAATTGTGAAACTAAACCATCCAGAGACCCACTCAAATACACAAAAAGTTTCGTTAAAATCCGTACAACCATTTAGGAGGAGATCACTCACAAACACACCTACAGAAGAATAAAAAAATTCATTCAAAGATAGCTGAAGGTCAGTACGTTTGTAGGCCTCCACCTTCAAACCCAATCCTAGAGTTCTTGATTTCAACTATATACATATCTCCATACGAAGTTCCAGTACTGTACCATGAATACTTTCAGAGATATGCAGTATAAAATTTCGGTTTGTATGGGAGGTGCCACGCCCCCTTTTCCAACAGCTGCCCTCTTTCTTCATGAGTATGCGATTGATTTCGTATATCTCCATACCAATTTCCAAAACTCTACCATGCACACTTTCAGAGATATGTAGCATGAGAAATTCGGTTTGTATGGGAAGTGCCACGCCCCCTTTACATATAGATTTTTTTCAGCCTAAAACCATCCTTGGGACACGTGCGGCAGGTGGCAGTTTCAAAAAATCAGTTCAGCCGCTCTCGAGCCTTGCGAAAACGAACAAACGGCTTTCTAAATATATATTAGTTGAGATATATTATATATAATAATTATATTTTGACAGTATCCGTTGTTTCTGATTGGCGCAAAAAAATCTTGCCTAGTGACGAATTCGCCCCTTGGTATGGTCGTTACTTAAAGCTATTTATATTCGAAATTGCATGAAAATTAGAAAACAGGAATCTATAAGCTTATCCAGGCAAAAAGCTACCTACGTACCGAATTCTAAGCAAATCGGACCATAAATACGATTACTTCGAACAGATCGGTCCCTGGTCCACTTCTCGGACAAAATGGATCATATATGCTAATATATGCTAAAAAGCTACCTACGTACCGATTTTTAAGCAAATCGGACCGTAAATACGATTTTTTCGAATAGATCAGTCCCTGGTCCACTTCTCGGAAAAATGGACCATATATCCTAATATATGCTAAAAAACTACTTACTACCGAATTTTAAGTAAATCGAACCATAAATGCGATTTTTTGGAATAGATCGGTTTCTGGTCCACTTCTCGGAGAAAATTGATCATATATGCTAAAATATGCTAAAAAGCTACTTACGTACTAAATTTTAAGCATATCGGACCATAATAAGATTTTTTCGAATAGACCGGTCCCTGGTCCACCTACCCGAAAAAAAGTAAAATTTTTTGAGCCTAAAACATGGTGGTTACCGAAAGCTATTTGTATACAAAATTTCATGAAAATCGGACGAGCCGTTCGCGAGGTTACCTGTTACAAAAAAAAGGGACTTCTCTTTATATAATTAGTATAGATGAGATTCTGTTATGAAAAACTAGTTGGTACAATTTTGAAGTTAGGTATGCATCATAATTTTATTGTCCAAAGATTTCTCAAGGGATATATTTTCAAGCCATAAAAAAATATTTTTTTTAGAGATTTTATAGCAACTCTAAGAAAACATTTATTTTCGCTGCAAAAATTGTATTTTGGACCATCCTAATATACATGCCTATGCATATACATACATATATATGTATTGAGTAATGTGCTGTAATTTTTACGGCGATAAGTCAAAGGTGTTTTCCGTGTGATTTAATCGCATTAGCGTTAAGATAGACATGAATGAGTTGAATTGTTTATATTAAGTAGCACATGCAGTTATGTATGTGTAGATGTGGGATCATAATCTTTGTTGCAAAAATTAGATATTCTTCCAGGAATCATAACAATTGACGTCAGTTATCGAATACATTTGAACGAGCGCCAAGCTGTTAAAGATAAATAAATCATATGTGTACATACATACATATTCACATATTTACAAAATATATATACAGTTAATAATAACATACTCACGAATAAGATATTAATACTTTAATTAACTCGGCATACTCACAGAACAAAACAATAACAACAAGAATAGATCGAGATTATTTTGTATTTCAATTCCGTTTCTCATTGAAAGCATTTATTCATAAAAACCACAAGAATTTCAAACCGAACCAGTTGCATTATTTGCGAAAAAGTAACCGTACATATGAGAAAAATGACTGTGTATTTGCGTTTGTTGTGCTATATTTCACAGAATTCTTTAAAAAAAATGTTGATTTATACACTCATGTAAATTTTATCTACAATTGGTAAATGAATGTGCATACATACATACATACGTACGTGCATACATTAAAAGCGCAGCCACACGTTGCAATGCCAGGTGTTTCGAAAAGTCTGGCAAACAGAGAAATTTCCGAAAGTAGTTGCAAAAAGCAAAATTTAGGAGAGACATTTTTGGCTGTTCACACGGCCGTTGATGAAAATTTCACATGCGACCATATTTCCTACAAGAGTGTGAAAATATTAAATTTTTTAATAGCAAAAATTCGACAAACTTTGAATTGGAATTTCGTAAATTTTACTTATTATGAAACTTATTCCAATAAATTCATAAACACGCAACATTATAGCTGGTCTGTGTCTATATATACGCTATGTTTTGTCGAACTTTTGCTTTCAAAAAGAAAATTAAATTTCTTCAAACCCTGGTAGCGACTCCTAAAAATTTGTTTAAAATTGTGAAAATCTCGTGAATGTCTTTATTTTGTAGGTAGCACAAAAAGAGCACCCCATGAAATTGATATTTTTAAGGAGCACCCTAATGCATATACATATATAATCCTGCTGTGATGCATGGAAACGAGGAGGCTGACAGACTAACAAAGAAAATGGGACCAGAATCCTTTCTTGCTCTAGAACCACATACCAATGAGGGAAGAGTCAAGAGAATAGGTGAGGCTAGTCAGAAGAGCTTATTGGGAAACAAATCCTGTGCCTCCGTAGACGAAAATGCTCTAAAGTTATAAGGCCATTGTGTCATAAAACCACCCTCCAGCCTTGAATGCCACGATGTCACGAGAAGAAGACAAACCCATCTGAGGGAGAGCTGTGACCAGAGGCTACGCACATGAAATTTACTATCGAAAGCGATTTTAGCCATTTTACTCGCCGTCACACTTTGCAAGTTTTATTTCGGAAATTTGATTTCCGAAAAGTGAAAAAATTACTTTTTCTTTCTCAATTTCCCAATAAAATGCATAGGAAAATTATGTTCATTGCTACGTGTGACTGCACTTTAACACTGGAAATACACACATACATATGCATATGCAAATTTACTTGCAATAATTTTTGGAATTCCAAATCACGTTTTCAACGCCTGATTGGTGGTTAACGTAGTTATGAATATTTTTTTTTCAAGTAAACAAATACAGAAACATTTATTTAAGTACATATTGTTCTGCTCGCCATCTCCCAAGTAATAAATATTTAGGCGCCAAGTTTCCAGATGCTTGACACCTAATGCAATTGTCGCCTCTTTCGACTGCTTCGACATGCCCAATGACTCAACTGTTTCGATTTATTCAAACGAAAATTTTATTTTTATTCACCTGTTTACATAAGCACCGGTATGAATTTTGCTTTGGTAATGATTCATAGGTAATTCATATATGCATGCAGCAAAATCGCTGATGGTGTAATAAATATTGAAAGTAGGATACTTGTAAATGAAGATAAGATTAGAGGTTTCTAAAGAAAATTTTTTCTAGGACCCTAAATAGATAGACCCTTGTGGCAGCAGTTAATGCTTCGCATTTTGTCAACAAAGCGGCATGTATTCGTATCCGATCTTCTGCACAGCCAGAGTTTCTGACATGTGTGGATAAGTGGGGCCTATTTATTTATGATAAGTATATACACACATATGTACGTATAGTATATGGAACCTTACTTACAAATCATTACATAAGAACCGTTATATACATACACAAATATGTATAGCGATAAGTGGTTTATTTGAAGATTAAATAACGTAATTTAATCAAAGTTCATAGATTTTGGAGCGACCCGAAACAATGCTGTCAATTGTTTTCATTAGAAGGCGTTGCAGAAAACGGCGCCCAATACACTTTTTTATGAACTGTTTGAATAGGTTTTTTATTGTCATTGCAGTATACAGGAAGTAAATATTACACCTATGTGACTCACACCTGGTAAATAAAATGCGAAATCAACATACATAAGAACATAGTATGTATGTTTATATGACTGTATACCTCTACATACACATCTACCTAAAGTTGTCCAATAAATAATGGCAGTGCGATATTTTGAACGGTTTTGAATTGTTCTTTTGTTTGTTTAATGTTTATTATAATTTTTTTATAAAAGTATAGCTAATTATCTAACAAACCCATTCTACATAAAATTTTAAACTATGTGAAAAAATATATAATTTTTAAGAAGTTTTCACCAAAATTAAAAACTTTGTATTAAGAATGTTTAGAAAAATTAAAGGTGTGCAGTGTCATAAATTTTAGCAAAATAAAGTACAAGTTAATTTTTGACAACTTTTTTTTTTTGGTGGTCTTATGGCTTTAATGCCAATTAGGCAAGGTCTCTCCATGGAAAGATTTTGGTAATCGTTCCAATTCCTTTACAATACCCAGGTTTCCTGGGAAGACATTTAAGATGAATTCAACAAGTATAATACAATACTCATCTCGTTACAGGTATACATCATTCGGTAAGGGAAGATTAAAACGCCTGCCGTTCATTTAGTGAAAGCTGTGTTTGGCTGCTCAACTCTATTTACAATGTGTAAATATTTACATACCGTATAAGCAAATTTCGTATAAGTAAATACATATAATACTTTGATTTGTGTTACTCAACCTGCAACAATTTATAACATTGTAGCATATAGACATTTATTTGTTTTATAAACCCTTCAATGGAATTTAATACTTTGTAATCAGTAATTAAACAGGGAAATTAAAAATACTCATACCTTAAGTGCATACTCGTTTTTTTTTTTAATTCTATTCCCGTATAATAGTTATCGCTGCTTGAGTAAGTTAATGCCACAATCGTAAATAAATTGAAATCGGGAATGGAATAGTGATAGGTTATTTGACCTAATTTTGATAAGCAGGAGCAGGCAATAAGCTAAACGCGCGTGACTGACGAAATGTAGTGAATTTCAATTTTCAAACAAAATGTGAAATTAAGTAATTAAAAAAGTAAAAACAAGAAGCCTAAGCATAACGTAATCACCTTATCAGTGGGAAACATTAAAACAAAGTCGCCAAAGTGGTGCATACATATGAATGTATGTTTGTAATAAACGTCAAAGTTATACATCTGAATAAAACAAATTCAAACATTGTACGATGGATGTACATATGTATGTATATAAATGTCGACCTCGAAATGAGGTGATGATGAGGCCAGTGTTGCCGTTAAAAATTTTCAGAAAGTCGCATAAAAGGGGTCATTGACGAAACAAAGGATCACCATATTTTTTTTTGATATTCTTACTAGTAAAAGAATAAATGTGTGGAATTTAAAAAGAAAATAGCGGGACAGGCTTTGCATAGAAAAGGGTTGCAAACATACACATAAATCTAGTTTTAAGTGATGAATTTTTTTATACTTACAGGGGGAAATATTTTTTAATAGCATGGTTCTGTTAACAATTCCTAAAAAAAATCTGAAAAGAGGCAGAAGTCGCACATAATTTTGGAAAAGCGTCGCAAAATCCAAATTTTCGAAAAGTCGGATCAAATGGTTTGGCGCTTAAAAAGGGTAAAATTGCCCCTTCAATCGCATAACGGCAACACTGGAGAGGCCCAGAAGAGTGTAGCATGCACTTGAAGCGTCAAAGCTAATATAGATTTTAAAGCACTAAAGAACAAATACATATAATGAATATTAAGCTACAATAACTCAATAAATCGAATTACATACTTTCACTCTCAATAGAATATTTTTTCTGCTGACAACAAAGAAGCAATTACATGATAATTTACTAGAGTACTGTATCTGTACTTAAATATATTAAATTGATATATGTATGTTCATTAGAGTGCCTCACAAAAAAAAATAAAAAATGCGGGTTCTCCACGTGAATTATAAAATTTATGAATGCCCTGTTATTTTGATTATGTTAATCAATTTTTTAAACATGCAGGAGAATCTGTGGTCGCTTTTGGAAAAAAAAATTTAAAAACTAATGGCCATCATCATAAAAAAAATAGGTTTAAAGAGCCTTATAGAGTGACATTTTCTTGCAAACTTCCAATTTGTAAAGTAGTTAAAAAATTTTATTTTTTTTTTAATTATATTTAATATATATTTATTTATATATATATTTAATATATTTAATTTATTTTAATTTATAAAAAAAAATCGAATTTTAAGATATTTTCAAATGAGTAAAAATTAATGATTTTCTGAAATATATTAGCGGAAGACTTATGGCCTTATTCATAAAAAATAAAGTAGGTTTAAAGAGCGTTATAAATTGACGTTTTCATAAATTTTTCAGTTTATAAACCTTTTTTAAAGCTACTTTATTTTTTTTGAATAAGGCTATTAAAGTATAATAAATTTTATAATTCCGATAAAAAGCAGTACCGATTTTTAGTTTATTTGTTTTTTGTTTTTTTTTTTTTTGTTTTGAGAACGTTGCACCATTAAGCATGATATGCATTAAGCACCTAGTTACTGCGAATTTAAAATAATGACACTAAAACATTTAATTCTTTCACTAGCGCCAAACAATCAGATGTACTCGTCTCTCTAATCATTTGCCAAATGAGTTAGAACTTTGACACTCTGATGAAATTTTTTTTTATAAATTTTATTTATTTTTTGTTAAATATAATATTAGCACTGATAAGCATGGGCACTGCAATTTAAAGGTGATAGAAATGCGGACATTTATTTTTTAATTAATACATTTGTATGTACACATGTATAACACTTAAATACAAATTTGCAAAGGAAAATGCACCAAAGCTGTACTTTAAGCGCGCAGCTCAAGGTGTTGGCGCTTCCGCTCTATTATCGCTTTTAGTGTATTATCTCATAGAAGTGAAGCTTAATTGACTCTAGACTCTGACATATGTTTTAAGATTTATGTTAATTAAATAAAAAAATTTAATTCTCTGGGTCTCTAATTTATGGTGATCGTAAAAATTTCTTTAAAAAACTATTTTCACTTCCGTTTCATGATTAGTGAAAATCCTGAATGGATCTTAATGCACTGACTGACTTTTTCAAATACACGAGTTTCTTATTTTTTTCATAAAGCAGTTAAGAATTTCGAAAAAGCATAAATTTTAACGGGGGTAGCGGTGAAGATTTTATCGCAAAACTCGATGTGTTCATAAAATTACATTCAGAAATACTGCTGAAAAAAGAAGACGAAGTTCTGAAATTAAGTTAAGGTCTTCATTATTTTTTATGAATTTGGGTGTCAGGTTGTAGGCTACAATATATAAGAACCCTATAAAAGCCCAAACACACAATTTATAAACTACTAAAACGGCAACATTTTGCACTACGAGTTTTATAAACTAATTTATAAAGCAAAACGCCAAAGTCTTTGCTCTTCAAGTAATAATTATGCGAGACGGCCTAACGCCATGGCGCTCGAAAGCACAGCGGATCAAATTCGTTGATCAGCACCCCGTGATGCAAGCATTCTCAGTCGGTATCGATCGGCGAAGATCGGTTCTAACTATATTTGGGTGTTAAACCAAAGCCACCACGATACTCCCCGAGGGGTCGTACCCACGATTAGGCCAAAGTGAATTCTGAGCACTCCCGTTCCCCGTGGTAGCACAATTAAGTCTCTGGCCAGACCTCGTAGCCAGTTGAGCATCCACTCAGCTGCCGAACTGGCGGCCGTTGTCTAGGTTCTCCGGGGTTGTCAGGCCCGTAATTCCACTAACGCAGAATCCCCCCTGCGGGGGCCTTTCCAGACAGCCAGAATTGCGCTATTTATAGACTGGAAGGGAGATGAATATTACCTCAGCAATTTAAGACCGAGAAAATTGCTGTACACTGAAATTGCACCAAAATTATATTATGCACATTAGGGTGGTCCAAAAACAGTAACGTCGGAATTGTAATGTTCTCACCTCTAGGATTGTTCTATACCGAAAAAAAGTATACCCCTATTTTTTTTATTTTGAAATCAAAAAATATTTAGAGGTCGCTCAAAGCGCTCAAAGTTTTCCATGTACTTTTATATGAAAAAAACAACTTTTCGTAGAAACGGCATGACATTTTTCGAAATCAATATTTTTCGATCGGAAAATTCTGTTTCTCTTGAGGAGACTTTCAATAATAATAGTCAATTGTTTATTTAACACTTTTTTAATACAAACGATTTTCTATTGGTCCCTCCATTGCATTTTTCGGGATTTTTGTGGGTTTTTGGCGGACAGATAAATTATAGTTGCGATGAAAAAATGAATAAATAAACAATTGGGTATTATTATTGGTAATCTTCAGCAAAGTGATAGAGGTTTTGGATCAGAAAATATAGATTTTTCTATACAATTTCTACGAAAAGTTGTTTTTTCCCCATATAAAAATACATGGAAAACTTTGAGCGCTTTGGGCGTCCTCTAAATATTTTTTGATTTCAAAAAAAAAAACAATCCTAGGGGGTGAGAGCATAAAAATTCCGACTTTACTTTTCCCCCCCCCCCTCATGCATTTTCGGACCACCCTAATGTGCATATGTGTTACTACTATTCCGCAGAGCCTGGGTTCGAGGCCAGTTTCCGATCAACATCACAAAAATAAAAGAACAAACAAATTTTTTTCAAATAGCAGTCACTCCTCGGCACGCAAAGGCAAACCTGCGACTGTATTCAGCCATGAAAAACAGTCTCTGAGAAAGATCAAGGCGCACGCAACAAATCGGGCGAGAAGCTCGGGCCAAACACTAGAATATTGTGTAAGCGCCAGTCTATATACTTATGTATATATCTAAATATGTTATTTAGTTTGCTATGCATTAAGTAACCTCTCTTAAATTTGATGTGCTTAAATTTTTATTTTAGAGGTAAAAGTTATATATGTTTGTATATTTCCCTGTATATATGTTTGTATATTTCCCTCGACGTCATTATCATTGTCTAAATAAAACAAATGTATAATTGCGGGTAACCTCGGAGCAATCTTAACAAACCCAAAAAAAAAGCATTATCAACAATTTAAGTGAACGTTTTAAATCTCATGTTGTCTTGGCTCGTTCAAAACTCATTTGATAATTCACGTTTCTACTGATTATGTGTACATATACATGTGTATGTACATATGTGTGCAAATATACATACTTGCTTTATACGTAATGAAAAGTATCAACTTGCTACCCACCCATAATCTTCCTGAATTTAATTTCTAATTTGCACCGGCATACTATCAGCTGTCATTCCAAACTTCAAATTTGTGCTGATTAGACGACTATGAATACACACATATTTAGCTACATACATAATGTACATGTGTATACATTAGACTGATTCAATAAAATCGAGAAATTTTTTCTAGCCCCCTTTTCAATACCTCCGGGGGGATGTCCAAAAATATGTCTGTTAAAAGCGCAAGTTTAAAAGGTCACGTATCGCGAATTTCTATTTTCCATTTAAATAACATAAAAACAAATGTTCTTAAACTTTGGATTTTTTTCTCGTCTTTGAATTATCGTATGAAAAGTCCGATACATATTTTTGTAGGAAATTGGACGATAATTAATGCAAAGGCGAGAAAAAAAATCCCAAAGTTGGAAAAAAAAATTGTCTATGTTATTTATTATTTTAAACTTAATATTAAGGGTTGCGCTTTAGCATACATCTTTTGACATCCCCCCGGAGGTATTGAAGAGGGGGTTAAACAAATGTTTCTTGATTTTTTTGGATCAGCCTAGTATATACATCCATACATACATACATATGTACATAAGTATGTACGTACATATATGCGGCTTGTGATAATCGTCAGAGCGCTAAACATAACTGCAAACTGTGAAGTGAAATGAATTTTAATGTTACTCATACGCAGCGCTGGCGCCAAAGTTGTTTAAATTAGTATGGTTAGGTGTACACATTGTATGTGCATACATATGTATATGTTCGTAAGTATGCATGCAAATATATAATATTTATAAACATACATACATACATATGTATTATGTATAGCGACTTTTTATTCTGTTTAAATCAATCAAAAGTGATTATTAAAATCTTTCTTTCTGAAGTAGTATACATACATACATACACGCATACATACATACTTGATATACTACAAGTATGCATAAAAAGAGTACAGTAGGAACTAGTGTGCCCAAAGTAGTGATTATTAGTTATCAGTTTGATAAGAAAACTTTTAATGGCGTGAAACGAATAAAGGTCAAGAGGAGACACAGTAAAATTCTGATGTAATCAGTAGACTATTTCTTTTTTCTACAAAAAAAAAAAGAAAAAACACCTATTGGTTTTTATGTCATTGGACTCGCAAATTTGTGTACTTGTTTGTATGTATATTTGTATACACTGCCGGAACAAAGTATTGGCACAGCAAATCTTTCATAATATATGCAACAATTTTTATTCTAATATTTTTCCGCCAATTTTGTATAAAAATATGGTTCATTCTATAAAAAAACATAAAAATATAATTCCTAAACTTTGTGCAAAACTCGCGAAAATTCAAAAAATTTTCAACTTTTTAATGAATTTAATGAATTTTTTTGAGTACGCAGTTTAGCCCATTAAATTCTAGTAAAAATTCAAGTTCGGTGTTAGTAAAAATCGCATTGATTTTTGAGATTTTTTTTCGTTGAAGGTGTTTTGCATTTTTTCCATATAAAATATTTTCGAAAAAAGTTTTTTGTATGGAAGAGACTTCGTGAGAAAAAATTTCCAAAAATCAACGGTAATTCCTAGCAACTTAAAACTTGTACTTCATTATAGTGAAATTGATTGCGCTACAAATCTGCATACAAAAAAAATCTTAAAAAAATTCCAAAATATCTGATTAAAAAAATGGAAATGATGGAAAAATATTAGAAAAAAAAATACTTGCATATATTGTGAAAAATTTGCTGTGCCAATACTTTGTTCCGGCTATGTATATGTATATATAATGGATTTATCAATTAGAGTGTTCGCTGTTTCGCATTTTTTCAAAACCCACCATATTTTCTACTAACCCTAATGCTCTCGTCTATAAACTCTACCATTCCTGTATAGAGAAATCTAACGCAAAATTTTGAAGCGGTGTCGGTGACAGCGTTGTTCTACAGACAGCGTAGTTCTTTGGCGTGAATATGCAGTGGTGGATTTCCTGTAATAACGAATATCGTTTTGTATTCACAGAAAATTTGAGGAATTGTTTCTGCAGATCACTCGTACATGACTGGCCGTAGATAGCTCTTTTTCGCTTCAGCCCACTGTGAAGCTGTGGAGTGGAGACGCTTCCTTTCGGCCTGTGGTCTATCGGCGATGGAGAGAATTGACATGAGCTCACCATTTACCCGTGTTGCCTTATAGCAAGCATATCTTTCTTACAAATTTTAAAACTGTAATGAATGTAAGAAACTTTTTTAAAGCCCTACGCACAGAATTATGTATTTATATGTTTTTTTTGCTTCTCCTGTAATAAATTAAAAATATCAGTTGGGGCCTTTCAACATATGAGTACATTAGGCCGGGTCGATTTGTGGGGAGGCAAAAAAATCGCCCATTGCTCTGTGAAAATCATATTCTAGGGATCAAAATAAGAAACTTTGGCGAAGGAACCATACCTCTAAAACGAATTCTGATGTCCCCCAATTTGGGTCGAACTTTTGGGTAGGGGCAAATTTTGAAAAATCCCACTTTGACCCATTTAGAGTGCTCCAATCGAGTCCAAATGTATGNCTAACTTTGGAGGCCCGACCCACCGATGCCAGTGGCACACCCCCTGGAACCCCCCTGGGGGTTCACCTTACCAACATTTCAAAAAATCGCCGGTTTTGCACTTTACATGAAAAAATCTGCG
>NW_016161075.1:0-31341 GCF_001687245.7 Rhagoletis zephyria
AATATCACTTTGAAATGGCGTGCTATAGATATGACCAATACTGTATGTATGTATTTTTAGAGAAATTTGTCTAACTTAAAAAGCTAACAATTACAAAAAACATTTAAATATTTCAGTAGGATGGTATATATTTAGTAGATATGTAGGTATGTGCCACTGACGCATACACCTTAGCAAATATTTACGCTTACCATTGAGTAGATTTTGAGTGTCTTGCGTATGAATGCATAGCAGCTTTTCAATTCGAAGGAAAAACTGAAAAATTCCAACATTCTCACAACTGACATAATGTTAATTCATGTTGACAGTGCCGGCTGCTGCTGACAGCCAGAAAGGCAGACACAACCAGCAAAGCAAGAAGAAGAAGAGTAACCGCAAGCACGCGTGAACACCGCAATGACGCACGCACACATATGTAGGTACACCACGATTCTAATAGGTGCACTCTCACTGGCAGCAAGACTGTAGAGCGGTCAGAATTCTGCACGGAAGCTTATTCCAGCAACCACCTACATACATACCTGCTTAGAAGCGAATGCATTTTCATTTTAGCGAGAAATTTTAGTGGTTTCCGGTGAACTTTTTGTAGTTGGGTACGAGAGGTGAAAAAGAGTATTTCTGTGTTGGACATTGAAAACCAATTTTTTTTCTTTTTTTCTAATTTTCATGTTCAAATTGCTAAACTTGCATAATTAATTTCATATTTTTGCTGACACTTTTTAGTATGCCCAATACGTTTCCTTCCCTGCGAGCTGCGAGCTACCGCAGTTTAGCGTTTTTTTTTTATTGCTGAGCGCTGCTGCTCATGCGGGATGTGTTGTAGGCAAAGCTATAAAAAAAAAAAACAAAAAAAAATCAATGCAAGAGCATTGCTTCGACTTTAGCTGCGTTGTACTTTGCTGCTGATGCGGCATTTTCAATGTCCAACTTAATTTAGTTGAGTTGCATGCCGCATGTGCAACGATGCAACACGCGCTGTATCCTTTTCAACTGTGTGCCACGCTCATGGTGCGGCTTGTCGGTCGTTTGGCTCTTGTGTGTGGGGTGTTGAATGTACATATGTAGTTTCTGTCGCATGTATGTGTGTATGTAATTTTCGTTACGTTGCACTGCACTGCGCTTTCTATTTGACTTTTCGTACAATTTTGTTGCATTGATCTTCTACTTGCAACATTTCCATGTGGCTGCTGATGTGAGATGCTATTTGTTCTTCATTTCTCTGCTTTTAGTGTCACTCAAAGGGTAGCGATTACCCCGGAGTATTCGTTTTTTATGCGATCCCACATTGCTTTGACAGCCAACAATTCCTCAGGGGCAGCGGCTATTTTTTTTATGTGCAAGAACACATGGAACAACAACTGTGTACTTACTTTTAACATTGAGCGCAACTGTGCTGTGCAGCGCAGCGGTATTTGAAGTTCGGTGACAAATTGGCATCACTTGTGATGTGACAGATTTATTTAGTGCTGCTCACCACTTTGTTGGGTATTTTGTTTTTTAGTGCATAGGTGTGCGCTTGAATTGCGAGCTGTATAGTTTTGTTTATTCGCTTTAACAGAAACACCACTTCTTTTTAATGCTCCTCTGCTTTTTTACTCCCCTCAATGGGTAATTGACTGAGTTATTGTCTCTATAAAAAAAAGTGTTAAATTTATTATTGCCGTTTGCGGGTAATTCTGTTGCTGTTGTTGTTCTTTACTGTTCCTCATTTCATTCCAGTATTTATTGCGGTTTCAGCTTCTTCGCCTTGTGTGTACATTAAAATAACTCAGCAACTTAATATGCGTGGTAGTTTCGATTATTTCATTCTTCACTTTTTATTCTTAGTTAGTTTGCTCACTTAACTGCAGTATAGGCCGTCAGTTGTTTCCGTCGCAACTCATCAAAATTGAGACATATCACATCAAGCGTGTAAGTAATACATCAACGTTTGTGTATTGCCGCTAAATGCCGCCCAGCCAGGTTAATTCACACAAAGGCCTCCTCTGATCAGATCTATGATGCTCACCACTCATAATAAATACTTGGTGGTGCTTTCCACCTACAAAGTTGTATATATTTGCGTATGCATTTCAAAAATCCTCTAAATGGCACACATCTACAGTGCGGTGCAAAAAAAAAATTTATGCGTATATTAAAAATTACATATTTTCACTGTAATTGCAGGGCCGATGAACTGTCAGAATGCCGAGTGAAATCCTTGGAATGTAAGTTGTTTGCTTCCGTACAGATCGGAGATCGTCTACGAAACTCTTAATGCTAAACTCTCATCGTTACGGACATCTGAAAAAGGAGGAGAGTAGTTCCACTCCGTCCGATAACCCTCCTCTCCCTGATAGCGCAGACACTTGAGTCCTTGCTACTCTTGCATTATACGTACCACCTGACCCCGGCGAGGCATCAGCCGTACATGCAGCCCAACAATAGCATAATAACGCCACAAACACTCAGATAACTCGTGGCCTGAACCGAAACAGGTTGCTTTGAATCTGTCAAAAGGTATTGAGGCTTCCTTTCTCTCACAGCGACTCAAGCGGCGGTCAGCGAATTATTTGAGTGGTCGAAGTTCGTTAGTAATTTCAGAGGTAAAACCAGCAAACCGACTCTGTTTAATTATTAAATCTCATAGCTCCCTCAACCGCAAGAGGGAGTCTCTATTGTCTCTTATGCTGACGACTGCTCGAGAATGGCGTCTGGGAATGGAATTGATGACTTGTGCTCGAAAGTAAATGGCTACTTCTCCGAGATTTCTCGCTTTTTCACTGCAAGGCGCCTAACCCTCTTCCCTAGGAAATCCTTGGAAACCTCATCTAACACCTGAAAGGAGGAGGTCAGACTGCAGCTGGGTATTCACGACGGCCTCGTTTACCGTTGTGGGTTTCATTCAGAGCTGATGTCTATATTTTTCAAGATAACGTTAAGGGCAGAGTGTGATTGGATGCCTTAAACTTATATTCTATAAGCCTTGACTTTGGTGTGTCTAAATAAGCTTACTGAAACTTGGCCCGGAATCGAACTGTCGAGCTAAGTTAAGTCACGAACCTCCTCCTTGTATATTGGGTATAGGTTTACTGTACTATTTTATAAATAAATGCATTTATATGTACAAATGTATATGCATTATATGCGCACCATTTGGTAAAATTTACTTTATATATATACGAGATACAAAAAGGTTCAAATATTATTTTTCTAGGAAAGAAAGGTTAAATTTTGCTCCACACTGTAGGTACTACAATACGAGAAAGAGTAGGTATGTACCTCACAGCGATCAAAGCGTTTTTTTTTTTTGGTTTTCTGTGTTCATATACACGGTTGCTGGTGCTCTCACCCTCATATAAACGTCAAGACTTTTGCTTTTATGTTGACAGTTCGGTTATGCGCCGCTGTCAAACCAAAATCACATGCACCGCCTTTCAAAAATTGCCCACATATGGCGCGTGTGTGTGCGGCGATTTATCATCACCGTAGCATATCATGCCGCCAACAGAAACAACAACAATGCGTACGCATAATTCAAGTGGCTGTCGGCATGGCGTGTCTGCCTACCGCAACCGAAATGAATAATTAAATTTTAAAGAGCACTAAATTTTCACCTAATTATAAATCATCATTGCATTGTTTTTATTTTTTCTTCCTTTTGACACATACATACATACTTGGCTGTGTATAAATACATACATATATGTATGGTTTTCGGTGCCCCTGATTTCCACGAGTACCGGCTGCCGTTTGCTGACTGCCTCCTTCACTTCACTTTGGTGAGTTACGCGTGTTCCGGCGTAATTTGTGTCATCGCATGGATCAGTGAGATTGCACTTTGTGGTTTGTTGACAAGCAAATTCGCAGGGCATGACAGTATACACATATGTATGTAGTCCTGTATATACACAAACATATGTATGTATGAGAGTTTCTCTATACAAATTTTAAAGAATTTATTCCGAGTAAAATAAAAGAGTTTTATATGTCAATGAATTTTTGTCAGAATCTTTTGATAAATCTCTAGTTAAGGCTTCCAGATTTCGGCATCGAGCTACAAGCAGAAGTCGCCGTTATCAAGGCGAGGGGCAATGTGACAATCAGGACTCTGGATTCATTTGCGTTCAAATCCGTTTCATTGGGTACCGGATTATAGCTAAATAGCAAGAAATGACATGATTAATGAGCTGGGGCAACAGGACATTCTCTAGATCGCCTACAAGCTGCTCTTTAATAAATATAGTACATCAATACGGCTCAGCGGTTTATTTTCTTTATTCCATTTTCAAGATAAACCAGTTCAGGGGGTCTACTCTGTATTGCGATTCGGAACTCAATGCGATTCACGGCCTAATAAAAATGCATAGTGCCAAGTATTCGAAACCGAAAGATTTGCTTTTCGAATCACAATACAGAGTAGAGCCCCAGCTAGATAAATTTCTTGTAGAACAACCAGGCAACTTTGGCCACAAATAGACAACAAAAATACGAAAGAGTCGCTCAGCCTCTCAAGAGAGGATATTGCGATGGTCACGGCCGGTCATTGGCTATTTGGCAGGCACTCTTCAAGACTAAGAATATTCTCACATGTCTATTGCAGCAGTTGCAGAGATGAGTGAGATGATGAATAAACCGTAGAGCACTTCTTTTGTAGTTGCCCAGCTTTGGCCAAGACGAGAGCAGGCTTTTCAGGTAGGCGCTTCTCTAGCTCTCTTGCGGAATTATCAGGCGCTTTATAAGAGCTAGAAAATGGTTCTATGAAGAATAGTCACTGAGGTTCCCGTACTCTGCAGTTATACCACAATGGACCTTCAAAAGGTCTAAGTGAGTTGGTTATTTGAACCGACTGCCACATTAACCTAATCTAACCTAACCAATTGATAATGTGTTCTCGAGAATATTTTATTAAAATTTGTCTTTCTTTAGAAATATCTGGTAATGCAGAATTTATAATCTTTATTGACCTAGATTGCCTAAAATACATTAAATTAATTTTTCTCATATCCGGCAATGAAACATATATTCTCTTAGCATCTCATGACCGCTATCCTCCGCGCGTTTCTTGGCAAAAGCATTGTCTGCAAGCTTTTAAAGCCAATGACAAGCCCATTTTGAAGTAATATCTTTCGGAAAGAAAATTCAGCGATTGTCAAATTTATATTTGAGGTAATCGTGTTTCATGATGGGATATTTACATACATATATCGCTAGTAAATATGTATTGTAGGTATGTATGCTTCTCAAACGTATTGACCCATTAAATATTTGACGAGCAAATCTTTCAGCAAATGTTAACACTAAATCATTATTTTACGAGTTTTTAATTCGATTACAGTCTAATGTGTTGTCACTCAACACAACATAGCTAATGGTTTATAAAGTATGTAGCACAAAGTGAAAGGAATTTCTGCTTAAAATTTTTATGAGCGCCAAAAGTAATGAAAGTGAAAGTATAAAATCAGAAAATTAAGCAGAAATGTGTGAAAAGCGTTGCCCATGAAACCTATTAAAGGATGTGTGAGTGTTTGTTATTTCTGGAGACTACTGTCTGTCTGTCTGTCTATTGCCAGCTGGCAAAAGGTGTTAAATAAGCAATAACTTCAGTTGTCTTACTTGTGTCACTAGTTAGAGTGAGCACAGTTGACCATTTTTGTTATTGCCGCACTTGGTATTGTTTGCGAGATTGTAAACACACACACACATATGTACATACGCTGCGCGACAAGCGGACAATATTTAATGTTGCACCAAAGCAACCCAATGAAATTGACAGCCAGCGTCAGCACATAAAATTTGTTTTGATGAGTCCTCTGGCGCTATTGATGCTTGGCAAATGCTGACGCGTCGTAAAAATTTCATGTTTCACAAGCTGCATGGATGTGTGGGTATGTGTAATGATATATGTATTTAGTGCTAGTGGGGGTATGGGGGTACATATGTGGTAATTTGTTCCCTAAAGTGTAATTTGAGCTTTGATTTTGAGTTTACTCACATTTCGTGGAATTGACTTAGTGTTTTTATGCCGCTAAACAAGATAGCTAGGAAATTTTCTTATTTAGTTGTGAAATGTCCAATAAATGTGGCTTAAAGTTGTTCACAGTCACGCAAGGATCATTTCTAAGAGTGTGGTACTTAATATATTTTAAGAGCGTATGGAAGATTTTGATAAACAAAAATATTCGGAAAAGACCTGTGCTAGACATATATTTACTGTACATACATATATTTCTTTGAGGGAATTTATACCTCAATTTGATTTTATAACACCGTTACACACGAAAAAATTAATATATTCGCAAAACTGGGGGCCAAATAAAGTAAAACTGCGTTTCTAGTTTTTCTCTCTGACATCAGGATTTTTTTCTAAAAGGACTTGGAAATTTCTAGAATATGATTGAAGAAAAAAATTATTCTAAATATTCGGTGCATTGTAGAATAACAATATGCATATCAATTAAAAGAAAAAATTCTGGAGAATAGAAAAAAATCAATATCTTATAAAGAAAAATAAACAATTTTTTTATCTAAAACTAATAAAGTTAGAGGGAAGAAATTCGAGGATATGGTAGTTAACTTATTAGTCCTTGACATATACTTTTTTCAGTAATAAATATTGGAAATTTCCAAGGATATTCAAGGATAACATTTTAAAAGGACGCTTTAAACACATTTTCGTCCCGGTGCACTAAAAAATTATTTTATTTTTTTCAATTCTACAGAACTTTTCCTTTTAATTAATACCCATAGTGTTATTCTTCAATGCACCGAATCTTTTGAACAATTTTTTTTTATTCAATCATATTATAGAAATTTCAAAGTCCTTTTAGAAAAAATCCTGACGCCAGAGAGGAAAACTAAAAACGCAGTTTTGCTATATAAGGCCCCTAGTTTTGTGAGTATATTGATATTCTCGTGTCTTTTAAAAATTTTTGGTTTTTGTCGCACAGTGTAATACTTGAACCCTTCATTATAGCAAGATTATATTTTCAGAATTTTTAAGCGTGAATATTTTGTTCGATATCTGCTTTTATTGAACTTATGGATTTTTTTTTTTCTACAAAAAGTTTTGCCTTTTCGTTGCCCTTACCTTAGTATTTGTGCGAAGAGTGCAATGTGAAGGTTACATTTCTCGATAGAAAAGAAAACGGCATTAGTTCGATGTAAAAGACCTGCACAATCGATAGCTTGTTGTTTCGATAATTCTTTTTCTATCGGAAATCCGAGGTCTCCGAGGTGGACCTATATTAATTTGGTTTAGCTCCGATCATTGTAACATGAATAAATTAACGGTACTCCTAAACTTGTGTATGAGAATTGAAGTCGGTTCTGTTTTTTGCTTAAAAGCTACTTGTACAATGTACATACATACATATTTGTTTTCTTGCATTCTTCTACATCCGCTTTAAAATATTAATAACTTCTTTTCACTTTTCCTCGCTCTTTTTCAGATAGTAGCTTTCGTAGCAGCAGTGACGATTACCCTGAAACGTATAGCCAACACCTGCATTCACACACCACGCACATGCTGCAGCAACATACCAGTAACCAACACCAACAACTCCATTCGCAACATTCACAACATCCTCCGCAAACATGTGCGCCGTCGGCAACACAGCAACACTCACGCAAACCGCGTCGAAATCGCACCACTTTCACCTCTGGCCAATTGACTGCACTGGAAAAGGTCTTTGAACGCACCCACTATCCGGATGCATTTGTGCGCGAAGAACTGGCCACCAAGGTGGGGCTGAGTGAAGCGCGTGTGCAGGTGAGTGTTTGTCATAAAATTGCAAATGAAATTTTAATACCTGCGCATGCAATGAATGCCCGACATTTCTTATAATTCTTCATCGCCATCGTTCACCTTACTCTGCTGCTCCATACATATACACATACATGTATATTTTTGTTGCAGGTCTGGTTTCAAAATAGACGCGCAAAATTTCGTCGCAATGAACGCAGCTCAACGAGTGGTCGTTCCATATTGGCGAGTACACCTCAACCGGTGCCGCCCATCACAGTCACGCACAAATTCGATAAATCCATTGCTGGCAGTGGTGGTGCAGGTGGATTTTTTCATCAACAAATGGATCATGCGGCCGCAGCAGCAGCCGCATACACGTTGAGCTTTCCCACGCTTGGCATGTATTCGACGGCGGCGGTGGCCGCGGCTGCTGCAAAAAATTATGCAAATTCCTATAGTGCATTTGGTAGTGCAGCATCGGTGGCTAGCGCCGCGGCTGATGGACTCACTGGGGCTGCGGTTGGTGGAGGTGGCGTCGGCGGTGGCGGTGGTGCAGGCTGCGGCTTCTTTGGCTCGTCGAATTATTGTGCGCCAGCGGTTGGCTATCAGCACAGCTATGCACCGTTAAGGTATAAGGCAGCACCGGGGTTTTCTGCGTTATGAACGTGGTTTGTGAAGAGCGGCAGATAAGTGAATAAAAAAGTACAAGTTAGTTAAATTTTCAATAATCTACTGAGAACGATTCGTTTAATAAAATATTTATTCCGTTAATACAATTTTATTTTATTTTTCTTACCACGGACTGCTGAAGGAGATAAAATGTGAAAAGTGTGGTGAACACATGCCTGCAAAATAAGAAATACATTTCAAAGAGAAATTCCCAGAATTTTGGACATTAAGGATGCACTGAACCAAAAATCCATCTCTGGATCAAAAAAAAACCTTTCCTTACTTTAAGGTCGCAAATTCTTCCGAATGAATAAAAAATTCTCCCGAATGAGTAATTTTTCTTTGGAATGTGTAAAAACGTACACGAAAGTATGGAACCGTGGCTGTAATCTATAATTTTGAAGAAATGTTGGGCATGAAAAGAGGACAAAACTTCTTTAGTGCTATTTCGTTCCCATTTTTCTTCATTTTGATTGCTGTTTTTCTTCAATTAAGAGAAGTTTTTTTTTTGGGTGTGGTTGAAAATTTTTAGCGGCTTTTCACTTCACAGCCTTTTAATTTTCCTTCGTTTGCGAATTTATAGAGACGGGTCAACCATCTTCAAAAATAAATTCGAAATAAAGCCGTATTAAACCTTTATAACCATTTTAAAATATTTTGTTCAGTTTGTTAAATAAATTAATTTTGAGTTTCAAAACAAGTGGCAGCCCTCTTCAGCCACATTTTCGAAATAATTCCTTTTTAAACTTCTTTCATTTGACACCCACGTTGTTGTATTATTTTATTTAAGTTCTTAATCAAATAATTTTAACTTCTATCTAAAATTTTCTTGCAATAAAAACTTTTTTTGACACTTTTACTATAAAAAAAAATCTATAACAATGTAAATTTGATCAAAATTTCTTGCGCAAGTCTCTACGGCTAGGTTATGTTAGGATGACGGCGAACAACTTAACGTCCAAGCAGCTGCTAGGTGATGTTTCGGTACAGTGAGCCTTGTATGACTACCAACCAGCGTGGTTGATAAAATTTCATATCGATGGCTGAGTGGAAGATCGACCTATCTCGGCAGCCAGTTCGAAAACGCTCTATCTCAAAAAACTTTTCAAGAACGCCCTATTTCAGAATTCGTTTCAAAAACGCCATATCTCAGCTGCCGATTCAAAAACGCCCTATATCAGCATATTTTCAATACATTTTGAAGTGAGATAGGGCGTTTTTGAACCGCATTTTGGGATAGGGTGTTTTTCAATTAAATTCTGAAATAGGGCGTTCTTGAAAAGTTTTTTTAGATAGAACGTTTTCGAACTGGCTGCCGAGATAGGTCGATCTTCCACCCAGCCATCGATATGTTGTGCACTCTTACATATATCGGACAGATCTTGCAACGATTTATTCCTACACACTTAGTGTAGTATTTATTTCAACATCTGAAAATAAATAATTTTAAGCCCTGCAGCTTCTACGCAATTCTTTCTAGGTAATCTACCATAGGTGCGTATGTAGGTTCCAACCGACCGATACCCAGGTAAAAAAAACGCTACTAGCCTCGTAACATCAGCTCTGGGTTTTCCTAACAAATTGTGTGTTCTTTGATGGATGAACTCGAATGGGGCTAACCTGGCTAACTTATCAGAAGCCTTATTTTCTGTACTGTTGCCAGGCTCACCTTAACGGTGGAGAGAGGTACTACGCTTTAAAAGGCGATAGTCTTTCAGGCAGTTGGGTTTAATCATTTTATAGGTCATTCGGTCGGCATTTATAAGTTAAAGAACCACTTTAAAAACAGCCTGTCTTTGGTTAGGGTAATAAGAAAGTTCGGAGGAGGTTCTTAATACTTTAGCAAAGCGGGGTTCCAGATCGATTGTCACGGAGCACCCGTTTTAGCTTAAAAATCTTACAATGACTACCACGTAAACTGTCCTTGATCAGCTTGCGTAACCACATTATAACTGACCTACCTACACGCTGAGATGTCGGCTAAGAAAGTACCCCTTTCCTTCTGCATGTCCTTGTTAAAAGTTTGTGTCACGCTAAACTACATTACTTAAAATCTTCCTCCTTCATGCACTCAAAACTCATTAATTTTGTGGTTATTTGACGCTCTATTAAAACATACACACTCACCGCACACCGCACATACACATGCACCTACCGACACATTCGCACAAACCTAACCAGCTACTGTACGTGCTTTGAATAACTTTTTCAATGCAGTCGGTGGACTAAAGTAAATACTTTCTGCAATGAAGTGCATATAAACGTGCAACACTCATGCATATACAGTACATACTTACATCTAAGAAACCTGCATTTGACACACTGCATATGTATGTACATATGCACGTCGGACAGGTGAGGCACTACAGGAAATCAAAACTTTTACAAACCCTCTTTTTATTTCTTATTCTCACTATTGTATTTTGCGTATGTGCGTGCGTCTGGGGGGGTCCTGTATTGTAAGAGGGAAAGCTTGATGTTGACCTTTCGGTGTGGCTAGGGGTAATGGTAAAGTTAGCCACATAACTTTGCCAAGTCGTCGAGTTGCAGCGCTGCCGAGTTGTTTGTGCGGTGTTTATGATGACCGCAGCAAAGTACTGCTCAAAGTATTGCACTGAAATGCATTGAGTGTGGCTTTTTGTGTGCTATTGTATTGCAGTTTATGTAGTTCTGGCACTGGGTGGATATACAAAAACACGAGCATTTACTTTCTTAAATAAGAGTCCAAACATTTTTGAATTTAGTTATGTACATATTTTTACTCTTTAACGCACACCGCTTAATACTCATTTAACTGGAGTACTGACGAGAAATAGAAAAAAAAAATGGACAGGTATGTAACTACACACTATGATTGTTCGCAAAAAAAATAAAATAATCAACGCCAGTTTTTATAAATGACAATCGTTAAATGAAAACAAAAAAAAAACCGGCGGCAAAAAAAATAAAAATCAACGGGAATTTTTAGTTATATTAAAAATGGTTGGTTATATTAAAATTCCATGGGATATAAATTGCATACCCAAAGTTGTTCTAAAAATTCAGAGAAAAAAGCTCTAAATTTAGACAAACACATTTTTAATTTTCTAGGTCGTACGTTGTTGTCTTAAAAGCTTCAAGCGCGAATTTCTCATAAAGTTTTTGTACAATTTTTATAAAAAGTTGTGGGGATATAGAGCATGCCTGAAGCTATCTTTTGAAGACTTAAAAATGTTTCTACAGCAAATCTTTATATACATTTTTTGGGCTGTAACAAAGACTTGAGGCGCGATTTTTCACATTTTTTCCTACAAAATCTGTATTAAATATTTTTTAGAAAATGTGCCCGAAAATTGTTGATCTGGAAGAAATTTCTGACTGTAGTAAATCCAACCGATGGTTGAAAGTTGCGCACAAAAATTCAGAAAAATGTGAAAAGTGAGTACTGGCTGCTGGCAGTTGGGCGATACTTCGACTGCAAAAAGGTCGTACGACCGGTGTATGCTTCAAGCGCGAATTTCTCATAAAGTCGAGGAAATTCACACTTAACAAAGCAAAGTGAAGGCACCCACCAAAATGTTCGTTTATGCGAATATTTATAATAGTTTTTTACTTATGGATATACATATTATACATATATACGTACATATGTAGTGTAACCTACCTTTATAAATTCCAAAATAAATAAAACACAAGACCGAACGCTTTTATTTTACACATTCACAAGTAAAGTACGAATATTTATTTACGTCATTCAATTACTAAAGTGATTTTGCTTACAAGTTATTTGTATGTTTTTTATCTATTATATAACATGCAGAATCTGTTTATACTTTCTTGCAACATGTTTTTGGCTTTAGTGTTTCTGTGCAACAGCTTTTAATTATTTTTAGTTATTATGAATGATAACATTGTACGCTTGTTTATATTTGAAAGCATATAAATACATAGCAAGAAAAAGTTCTTTATTTTGAAAAAAAAAAATCGAATTTCTTAAACACTATTTTCAAACAATTTCACATGTTTTTTTTTTTAATATCTAAATAGTACATAATTGGGTAAAATACTTAAGTTTACAAAAGAAGAAAAACCATAAAGGAATCGATAACACTACTCCCCTTTGTTTACTTTACTAACACCCATAGATATTGAGCTTAATTTTGAAGAGGCTAACAAATTGAGCTTTTTATTGCAATGCTTGCCAGTTTTATTGTTTTTAATTTATTTTTGATTTTAAAACTTTTTTGAAATTTTTTTATATTAATTTTTAGATATTAAGTGCTTACTTAGCGCATATGTTCACGTTTAATTTTTCATTTACATATTTTCTACTAAACTATATACTCGTAGTATTTATGCGTATTTTCCCTTTTCCCCCAATAGCAAAACGAATGCATACACGACAAACGAGAGTTGTGTTTGTTAGATTTATAATACTTTTATATATTTATACACACGTAAGTAAATCTGTACACTTATATTACATGACTGTCATCCATAATCAGTGTTGCCAGAAATAAATATCCATTTAGGGCTAGAAACTCCAGAAAAAAGGGCTAGAAAGGGCTAAATAAAAAGTTTTAGAAGCTAAGAAAAGGGGTAGTTTCATTATTCGTCGGTTTAACTTTTATTTTTCAGTTGAAAATATGTTTTTCCATACAAGCAGTAGAAATATCCAAAATTAAGTTAAGCATTTTGGAGCCTTAAAAAAAAGAGCTAGGAGCTAAAAGCGAATTTCTGGAGCAATTTAAAATAAAAAGAGCTAAATCTAACCCCAAACCCACGAATATGGCAACACTATCCATAAGTCACATCTGCAGGTATGCGAATGTGTCTCTCAATATTATTCGTTTGCATAATTTATTCTTTATTTATTACTGTTTGTATTTTTCTGATTGATTTTTTTTTATTACTTTTTACTTTGATTACCTCTAGCAGCATTTTTTTCTATCGGCCTTGCATATTTACATCTATCTCCTTTTTTATAATTTCACAATTAATTACTTAGATACCTCTACGCACATTTATTTATACATACATCGATATTTATATATACTAGATATGTAAGTACATACATATATAAATATTAACGCATGGTTTTATTACAACATTAAATAACGCCTAATCAATACTGGTATTTACCTTATATATTTGTTGTAAATTTCTTTAAGTTTTCCATTTGCGAAATTGGCTATTTATTCTTCAATAACTTTAAATTTTGTCTCTATTGTACAATATTCATTTCCATATTGATTGTATGATTGCATATTTACTTAAATCTTAAATATATATGTATTTGCGATTTTATTTTGCAACATCCAAAATACATTTAGAATTCCATGTCAAATATTTGTAAATTACTAACATTGATGTCATTTTGCTTATTGTTTTGTGTAAATACTTTAGTTGAAATTCTACGAACTGCAGTTAGTGAAAATATTATATCAAATCAAAACCATATAAGTAGGAGGATATGGAAATAAAAATATGGCTTCTTAAAAAAACATTGGCCAGAAGAATAGGTGAAAATTGCAAAAATTCAAGCCTAAACCATATCATCTGTTTTTTTTTTTTGGCGCCGATCGGTTCGTATTTATTTGTTTTTAAATCCTAATCCGATAAATTTATTGTGACACAGTAAAAACAATGATTTTTGCGAATCGTCGGGCAATAATTGTGGGTAGAGGGCACTGGGAAGGCAACATTTTTCGGTAGAAAAAACACGCCATAACTTAAACTATTGGCGAATCCATCAAGCACTAAGTTACACCGTGCGACAGTAAATTTTACAAAAAAAAAAATATGTTCGCGAAACAAAAATATTTAAACTGCCGTATTAGTTTTTTCTCCCACGTCAGGATTTTTTAAAACGACTTTGAAATTACAAAAAAAAAAATATGTATTTAAAAAATTCAGTGCAATATAGAAAATTGATAGGGTATCAAATAAAAGAGATTTAAGATTAAAATTTTTGGTGCACAAGGACGAATATGTATTTAAAATGTCCGTTCAAAATTTAACCCCTGAATGTACTTGAAAATTTTCCATATTTATTTTCGGAATAATTATATGTTAAGGATTTCGCCCTTTTAACTTAATTTGGTTGAAAAAATAAAATTTATTGAAACAGAATTTTTAAACTTTAATTTTTTTATTCTATAGAGTGATCTCTTTTTTCATTTTTTACATAATTTTTCGAATAAATCATAACTATCAAATTTCAAAGTCCTTTTAAGAACTTCGGCCATTGGGCCATCAACAAGAAAGGAAATATATTTTCTGTTACTTTCAAACATTTGATGGAAAAAGGGCACACTGAAGAAATGTAGACCACACTGTAATGAAAATAATGCCCAATTTTTTCAAGAGACTATCCGGTCTTCACAAATATTATATAAAATATTTACTCTACTTACATAAATATTTAATTAAAAAAAATATATATAAATAAAAATTAAACGGAATTAAAGTTTTTTTTCATGAACAGATAAATAGATATCCAATTGTTTAAATAACTTTGACCAAAAAAAATCCCTTTTCTACAAAAAAAAAAAAAACGTTTAAAAAATGCCATGTGGAAATGAACTTAAGGACTATTTTTTAACGTAATGACATGATTATTTAGTAATGCCCAACTTTGTGGCTGCAAAACTGAATTTGCCAATTCCAAGTCATTCTCAGGCATTGGGACTCTAGGAGTGCTGCAAAGTTTTCAACGTAAAAACCTATAACTGTCATTAATATTTTGTCCTGCGTTCCTCTAATTCGTAATATCCTTAGTAGTATGAATACCGAATTTGATGTAATTAATATAATTCCGCTTTCAGTAATTGAGCCGTAAACTTTACGGGCATTGTACGAAATCGGAGTGCAGATATGTCTACACTGTATGGGGAGTCTGGACCATCATTTGCCACAATTAAACGTTGATGAGGATAATCCCAGATCAGGGCGTCCAAACACGGCCGTTACCGAAGAAAATATTGAAAAAGTCAAAAAACTTGTTCTAAAAGATCGGCGAATCTAATTGTAGCAGATAGCTGAAACCATATGAACTAGCAAAGAAGGAACAGAATTACAACTTCGGAGGAGTTTGTGGACGCCTGTGGCGATAATCCAGATAAAATTTTGGATTGAAAAGGGAAAAAGCCATCACGAAAATTCAAAAGTGGTAAGATCAGCATTCAAGGTCATAGCCACTATTTTATGGTATTGTCAATGTATTCTTTTAATCGACTATCTTACAATATATATATATATATTTCAATAAAATATGTAACAAAACAAAATCTGTAAAAGAAAAGTAAAAATGAAAAAAAAAATATCCAAAAATCGAATCTCAAATACGTTTTCTTATAAAAAAAAAAACGGTTCAAAATGGAACCAGTTAAAAACTGGTTGCAAAGTAATGCACTAGGCGACGATTGCCACCGCCAATGACATCGCCATGTCAAACTGGACACTTGAAAGCATTGCTTGGGTATTGAGCTAGAACTAGTAATGTCGGCAAAAGGTCTAAATAGTTCAACGCTAGTTCTGAGCTAATAAGATTTTCCGCAGAGAGTAGAGTGGAAAAGGCGGTGTGTGTATAGTATGTATGTATGTAGTATTGTCATTATTGATTAGCATTAACGTCTTTTTCTTTCTTTTTAACAGTGTATAGGCAAGTCCAGCTTGTTAGTTATGCATATACATATACACGTATTTACCATACATATGCAAATGCACAAATGCACTTACATACATACATACGTACATATGTATGTATGCGCATGCAATAATACTAATAACAATATTAATTTAATTACTTATTCATATTGGACTTCAATTTTCATTTTTCATTTGGTTATTTTGTCGCATATTGGTGTACATATACATATGTGTAAATAGATATAATGATTATCAAAACTAATTTCCGTCATACAAATGTATGTATGTAATACAGGCATACACATAAAGGTAATTTATTCGTTTGATGTAATTTCATTTATTTGAAATTCTTAACAAAAACTTTATGTATTCGCTTGGTACTTGTGTATTCTTGTACATAAATAGGTGTAGTTTTTACAAATTCCATTTGATTTTTATTTTTATGCAAATTGTTTAGGTATGTAATTTCACATAATGAATGGTTCAGTTAACTTTGTATTACATTTGATTGAATTTGTTTATAAATATTTATTACATGCTTTCTTTTGTTTATATGTACATATGAATGTGGAGCTGATATACATATATATTGTTTTTTTGTACTGCATTAAATTCAAAATTCATTAAAATAAATGAAGCCAACAATGCCGTAATTAAAAGAAAACTTAAAATTTTCTGAATTTATTATTCGCTCTGTAAGATGTACATCATTTAAACGCCTGCGTGGTACGAATAATGATAAAATATATATATGTATATTTTTTTAAAGTCCCTTATGCCGATCAGGTACTTACATACATTCACCACCGCCAGCGTTTGTCCTAAACAGGTACATAGCTACTTTTCGCGCAGTCATTTTGTGAATTCTCATAATTTTCATAATCTTTTGAAACAAGTTTTCGATTCTAATTTTCATTGAAAAACATTTAAACATCACATCTAGGTATGCTTGTACTATGTGTATGTGTATTAATTATGTAACATGTAGGTAAATAGCAAATTGGAGATTTTTGAGTGCAAATTTTGCAAATAGAAAACGTCGAACGAACGCTTCAAACGGTTGTACTTTTGTCACTTTACAATGCATATCAAGATTTTTCTCTTCATAAAATTGCTTTGTGGAATTTATTTATAGTTACTTGGTTTATGGTTTTGCAGTCATTATATCTCTCCATGAGCACTGTTGGTCGCTAGGTTTTTCTTTTTTTGTTTTTATTTCATTTACGCACTTTTTTTTTAAATATTTCTTTTAATTTTTATTTAAAATTTAACCTTGCTCGACAATTCTTAAAGAAAAAAATTTAAGAAATAAGAACAACAAATATTTCAAATTTGACTTAGCCTTATTTTACGCACATCGAGATATTTATTCTAGCGATTGGTTTAAAAAAAAAAATGGCGCCAAAGCGTGAAAGAAATGACCGCGATGGTGATAGATAGAGGGAAAGGATACAAAAAAAAAAAAACTAAAGTATCGGCCAGTAAAATGTATACCAACATTGATATATCTATGGCCAAAAGCAATAATGGCCTAAGTCAAGCAGAAGTTTGCTGCACATCAATTTGATAAGTCAGTGAATTTTTGAGCAAGTTTTGTCTTTTAGTTTATTTATGTTCGAAAAACACGAACCATTTTAATGAAAACTAGCCAAAGTTTCACGCCACTTCCGAATAAAATTATATTTTTTTTTTTTAACAATTTTCTGTGAGGATTTTTCTTAAGGGTCATTCAACAGGCCAAAAAATAAAACAGAAAAAGAAAAAAATTTCCTTAAATGGATAGTTCACCTAATGATAAACGATCTGGAAGTGGAAATTATCCAGCTTTCCTCTGGCTTAGAATTAGTAATCGTGGTTCTCACTGAAACGATTTTTTATCCCAACATGAAGACGCCCCTCTCATTCTTAACGTTAAGTTCTCAAAACTTTTTTTCTCTAGCAGAACGTTCCCCAAAATGTAAATTTTCTGTGGAAATGACACATATTTATATAAGTATATAACTCAAGTTTAATAATTTATTAGTCTCGTACTAAACTGGCATCTTGCCTCAAGCGTTAGTATTAGGAATATTGGTAAATCAATGGTTAAAGAGTAACTACTTTTTTTGTATTTCCGCCAGTGTTTGTTTTGGTCGACAAAGACTTTTGTCACGCTCACTATACATTATATATTTTTGGAAATCTTAGAAATGGAGCTTCCTTTCTGCCGAAAATGTTTACCTTTGCATTACATTCTTTGGTCAAACAGCAAGAAGAAAACAGAAAAGAGAAGCCACAATTTTTTGTAGAAAAGGCAACGCCATTCGAAAACAAGCAAATAAAAATCAGCCTCTTGATATAAGCGATTACTGCTTTTGTCCTTATTCGTACGATATTTAGTAAATATGCAGTTTTTTCAGGCATACCAGAAACACCGTTGCAGTTATGTATTTGACTTAGAGACTTAAGAACATGATTAATTTTTCTTTTCGGTCTGTAGGAGGTGATTTTGTATTATTCGTTAGTTTATTTATTTTTCGTTAAGTTATGCATTTTGTTCAAATAACTTGTATTTTTGTTAATACCGAAATTTTATTTGCCTATTTAAGTCAATCAATGAATGTGATTTCAACATACCCGTGACAAAATTATATACATACAGTCAGTCAATAAAGTTTAGGTACAGCGATTTTTATACAATACGGGCAACTATTTTTTAAATGTTTTATTTTTCGTTTTTTTTTTTAATAAACGTATTAAATCTACAGCAAAAACCCCACAAATCAGAGTTCAGATAATTGGCTAAAAAAACTGCGTACTCAACTCTAAAGAGTGTAAATAAAAACTTCACTGCATAAGGTGTGGAGCTCTGAGTTTGGGGGTTTTCGTTGTAGATTTAACCATATTTTTTATAAAAATAAGCGAAAAATAAAATATTTAAAAAATAGTTGCCAGTATTGTAAAAAAATCGCTGTACCTAAACTTTATTGACTGACTGTATGTATTTATGTGGTGCACATATCGATAAGTTTTAACAATTTATTTATTTTGTTATTTATTTTCAACTATTTTTTATAAAAATTTTGTATATTCTTAAAAAAAAGGCGTAAACTTTGCGCAATATTTAAATAAAGTTCGAAAAACCTTAGTAAAATGTTCAGGCTTTCTAAATAGATTTCTTTGACCATGCAGTTTTGTGGCCCATTAAATTTTAGTATAATAAATTATAAAGTAGTTAGAACTTATGTTTGTTTTGGCAATGTTCTTGTTGAAGCTACTGCCCATTTTTTTCATATAAAAAATTATTTAAAATGTTTACCTACTCTAAACATTTCTATGAAATTTAGATGAAAATCTTGAAATTTTTATTAAAGTTTATTGAATTGCACAAAATTGCAAACTTGGATTAATACGGTTTTGTTAAAGACTAAACTATATTTTTATGAAAATTAATAATTAAAACTAAATATGTGCTGCGCTTATAATTTTGTCACGAATTGTATTTACTAAATTACTTGATAATGTTGCAGCTTTCTAAATTTAATTATGTATATATGTACATAAACACATATTAAAAATATACTTATATCTAATAACATTTGTTTCGGAACTGTACATATGAATGTACATACATATGTATGTAAAATACTCTCATGCACTTTTGTTTTCTTATATATGAATATTTTATAACTAGGTACTCTACTACTGTTCAAGAGCATTTTCAAAACAGAATAACCGCAATATATTTTTGTAAGAGAATATCATGCTGATCATTTTCGCTAAACAAAGCCATAGCCCATTACATTTGAGTTTTATTTAATTTGAACTCAAAGATAAAGATGTCAGAATGTGTCATTGTACTGTGGCAACAAAATCTTCAATTTTCAATTTAAAAAATAATAATAATCCTTGCTTTCCTACTTTTTTAAAGATTTTGGCACTTTTTTCTTTGCAAAGGCTACCAATACTCATTAAAATATCTACGATTAATATTCAGCTGTATGAAGCCTTCAAACAAATATTCTTCGTAGGCCCTCCATTTACGTAAGGCGTCAAGAAACACAAAAACCTTTGCAAAGGTTCTCTATGTTTCTAGCTAGCGGAAAGTTTCTAATTTCATTTTTTTTTTATAGGTACCTAAATGCGAGACTTCAGGAAGTTTTTTTGTTGCACATCACTACTCCTTAACCTTTGAGTTAGAGGGCTGCATAAATTCATTCAAAACGGCTTATGAATTATTCATACACAAAACGAATGAATGATTTTGGCTTAAAATTTTTTGGAATTTAAGTGAATAATGACAATTTTTTGTATGAATTTCCAAAAATATTTTTATGCATGTATTGCTGCGCTCCTATTACAATACGAACAAATATGTTTGTAGAAAAAAACTATAATCGAAATGAGTTTGAATGATTTGATTGTGAAAATTTAAAACAAAATGTATATTCATAAATTACAAAAAAGTTGGAATGAATTCATGCAGCACTCTACTTGGAGTACCAAACAAGGTTTTAGACGGGGTGACTCCTTTTCGTAGGATTTCTTTAAGCTGATATTGGAGAAGATAGTAAGATCCGCAGAACTGAACCCTTCCGGAACAATTTTTTACAAGAGTGTATAATAGCTGGTCTTGGCATTTCCAATTGCCGTCAGTTGACGTAGAAGACAGAGGACAGGCAAAAAACGCTTAGGCGGTTACAGCCCCAAAGAAGAGGAAGAGTAAAATTGTGGTATTGATAAGTATAAAGAATGTAAAGACCAAGAAACCAAAGCAGTGCTCGCGATCAGTATATTAAAAGTTAATCGGTAAATAAGAAGAATGTCAAAAAAATGTATAAAATATATTGAAATGTACTAGTCAAGTATGTATATATAGACAAAAAACAAAATTTTAGTTTGAAAAACATTGCAAATATTAAAAACGAAACACCATTCATCCACTTTTGACCGCCACTGTGTGTAATAGAATATTCAATATTTATAAGTACGTATGTATGTTTCTATACATAATTATCTATCACAAGGAACACATATCTAGTAACTAACACATAACTCTTAGCCAAATAATTTAACTTAGTTTTTCTTTTCCATCCACCTTAGTCGATCTAAGTAATTACAAGTTCTAAAGACTATTTTAATGTTAGTTTTGCGATTGAATATTCGATATGTGCAAGCACTTTAAATCTGTACATACTTAAGTAGTTATGTAGTATTTCTGTATAAACAGGAACCAGAAGGTACTTCAGACTCTAAATGTCTGTTTATATTTTATACAAAATCAATCAGAATAAAATAGATACTTTTGTTAGAAAATCCTTATAAATACATATTTCTTACTCTCTCCCGCTAGGTATCATCAAACATTGCACACTTTTCCGAAATATCACACTTAAGTTTAAAAACTTACCAATCGTTAACGCCCACTTACTTGAACAGCCGACGCACTGCCAATTATTTAACGAACAAATCTTTCAACGTTGAGCATAGGGACGCTTCGCAGGTATCCTTCGAATCGTCCTCATCCGTCTTGCCAAACCAATTGAGCGTCGAACGTACTGCATTTGTTGCCTGACTTTGCGCGCTGCGGCCGCCACGTTTAGCCGATTCCTTCGACAAGAGACCACCACCCGATTTTGTGCTACTACTTTTCGGTGTACTACCCGAACTGCCCGATGGCCCCGAAGTGGAGCCTTTGCGCAGAAAACCCTCAATTGCCGAACCAATTACAGTCGCATCGACAATAGTGCCCTTGGTAGTGTCCGTCCAACTTTTCTGCTTGCTGCGTGGCACCAATTTCGGCTTGCTTTCGCGTAGAACATCTTTCGCCTGCAAGCGTTTTAACATGTCTTCGGAGAGTGCCATGGCGGTGCTTTTGCTGCGTATGCTCTTCTTGCGCGCCATGGGCTGATGGCGTTTCTCGAACCAACCGGAAAGCGCTGCAGAGCTATTGTCTTGTGCGTTGCTCACCAACTGCTTGGCATTATTGAGTATGGAAACATCGAAGCTGTTGGAGCGTGTAGAACGCCCAGCATTGGGATCGAGCAGATTCGATGCTGAGCTGCTGGTTGCTGAAGCGGCGGCAGATGGCATCAGGCCGCTATTGGCTGGTTTAGTTTTGGCGGTGGCACCGGTGGCACTGCCACTGGCACTAGTGGTAGGCGGCAACACTACGGTCGGTACTGCATCCTCGCATTTGTTAATCTCAATGGCTGACGAGGTGAGCGCGCTAAAGATTGATGTGCTCAACAAGCCACCGCTCTTCTTGCGTTTTACCGACGAACGATTGCTGCCCGGTTGTAGGATACATGGCGAGATGATGGCTGGATGTTCGGAGGCGCGTCGCATATTCGGCGCTGGTGAGGTGCCACCCGACACGCATTCCGAGTAGCGACGATTTGTGTAGCGTTGCGGCGTGCCACTGCCAACTTCATCTAAAGTTTGTACCTCGCACACCTTCTCGCTGCTGGTATTCCAGAGTTTCATGCGCGCCTTACGCGACTGCACAATGTCATCCATTATGTCCAATTGTAGATTGTGAATGCTGCCAATGGGATCTGTGGATGGTGGACCGGTTGAGGTTTTGCTTTCGCGGCGCGAGTTCAGCACACGGCTGGTGAGATGGAAAAAAGGTTGAATAGTTAGAGTATAGTGACTTTAGAGCACAGCACAACAAACAAGCAACCCCCTTCCCCAACTCACCTGCTTCCGGTGGGATATGCGGCAACCGATTCACGGCGTGAGCGACCAAATAAGGTGGTTGGCACTTTGGAGATTGTTACAACGGAATGACGTCGTCCGGATGGTGCTGGCGCCTGTGAGAGCGTGGCGAGGAAGGCCGCCTCTTTGGGCGAGGGACCAGAACCTTCACCGCCGCGCTCGGACAGGCGGCGCACTTGACTTGCTGTGATGCCCTCGGTGACCTGCTGTGAGGGCAGTGAATGTTTACGGCCTTCACGTGGGTCACGCCATGGTGAAAGCAAATACGGATTTACGGGCGAATCAATATCCAAACTGGCTTTGTTCGATGGGGTCTCTGAGCTGTCACGATCATCCTCTTCCACCAATTGGGATTCTTCGACCACAATGAGTGGCTCTTGCTTGCCCCCCGAGCCGAAGCGTGAAAACGAGGAACGTCGCATGCGGAATGTATCTGAAAAAGGGCAAAGAGGAGAAATTTGAAATGAAAGATAACGTAGTCCTTCATAATAGTTGTGCTTAAAACATCTGGTATGAAATTTTTTTCACAAATGCCAATAAATTTCCAATTGATTAGGTTTTGTGAGTTGCTGCTTGAAGCATTCGGCTGGTAAGCAATCATCCATTACCATGCAGACACCTGTAGCATTTTATACACCCACGGGCGCATACAAAGTCGTGTACATACTTAAATTTCTACGTACGTAGGCGTAACATTCGGACTTTTGTAGATTTATTGCTTCCGTCAAGTTTTCTCCTAGGAATTTAGTGTCAATTGTTGGCATATTTTCATGCCTACGCTTAGGCAAATATTTACAACAGCTCATGTACGCCGGTGAGTGAAATTCGCTGAACTTTGATCCTAAACATACAACCAGCGAGTCAAATTAAATACACAACGGATTTGTATAGGGATATTTTTATTTTTTCAAGCCAAAAATTCGACCAATATTAACTGAAGTTGCTGGCATTTAAAACAATTGGAATTGAATTGCCTGCAAATATTTATACCATCAAAAGGCTTTTCAAGGAGTTTTCGGGTACAAAGAATAATCTACAATTTATTTTAACGAAAAACGGTCGCTGGGTGCACATGAAGACATGACATTGTTTGCACTTAATTTCATCAGTTCCACAGAAAACAAAATTTTAATGTCGTACAAAGTATTCAAAGAATGCAAAGCGCTCAGTAACAAGCTCTTTTATTTAATGAGCATATTTTACAACAAACGCAACTCGACACGCGCTTCAGCCAAAGCCAAAGCTCTTATAAGTCAAATCTGTATAGCGAGGGTAACTCAATATTTGATTGCCAATATTCAATTCGCAAACATTTACCAACAGTTTATTTTATTAGCTGGAAAACCGCACAATCATAATAATCAATATAAACACAAATTAATAGATATAAGTATGTATATGCATTCGTAAATGAGTATGAATATACGATTTTACTAAGCTTCAGTGTATTCTCTATGTGGTATATGTAGTACTCCTACTTATGTAGCAACTGAACATCGCATTCTGAGCTAAGCATAGAGCGCTACAATGGCATCAAATTAAATTGGCTTGCAGGCAGCAAGGCAGCCGCAGTCGTGCGTATATATGTAAATTCTTGGAGGGGCAGCACAAGTCCTGATGCAGGCGGGAAATGCGCGAAAGTGCCACTGAGCCATCAATGATAATGTAAATAAATAAATCACAAATATTTGAAATATGCCAAGAGAGAGAGACGACGGCGAAAGAGATTGGAGGTGCATACAGATGAGTCGACTTGACGAGTGCGGAGCAATACTCGAGGGATGGAGGAGCGCAAGGATAGTAAAACTAATGGATCGATGCTACCTTCCGTGCATAAACATAAATTTCCGACGTGAATGCAAGCAGAGGACTACAAGGCGCATATACATATGTACATTAGGGTGGCTCAACATCTTTTTCCTCCAGCACCCCACAGATCTGAAGATTATCAAAAATAAGGGGACACGTATTTTTTTTTAATTTGAAATCGGTCGCCAGGGATTTGTGATTTCCCATGTAGTTTACATGGGGAAAATAAATTTTTTCGTAGAATTGCTATAAAATTGTTAAAAATAAATATTTTTTGATCGGCAGAAGTCTTCACAAAATACCACTATAATAGTTATTTAACCTACAAATTTTGCTAAGTGTGTTTTAATAACCTTTAATCCTATCTGTTATATACAGAAATTAGTTCTTTTATGTTTTCATAACCATTCTACTCGATGTTTTCTGTATCTAGGTTAAAGATCAATAAAACATTTAAGTCTCTTCATCAAAAATAAAAGCGTTTGAAGATATTTAAAAATATTTTTGAACGGTGTTGCCACCTTTCTAAAAAAAATAGATAAACCATTATTAAAATTGTAAGCTTATTTAACAATATGGGTATCACCTGAAAGGTATACGCATAAGCTTTGGACTAAAATACTTTCAAATAGGGTTGCCACCCATCCAAAAATATATGTGAGTTAAAGTATGTATTTTCAAAACCCACTGCTGGGCGTGCATAAACCTTCCATTTGATATCCATATTGATGTTTTAAATAAGCTAAAATTTTTAATGATCATTATTGTATTTTTTTGAAAGGTGGTAACCCCTTACAAAAATGTTTTTAAATCTCTTAAAAGGCTTTTAGTTTTGACGAAGAGACTTAATTATTTTACTGAGCCGTTAAATAATTACAAATTTTCAAATTTCTGGCAACCCTATTTTTAAAACTGTTTACCATGTACTCACAGAAATAATTGAGTAGAATGAAAAGATAAAAATTAACACATCCATTGAGCTGTTTATGTGTGATATGGTTATGAAAACATAAAAAAAACGAATTTTCGTATACAACAGGATTATCGGTTATTTAAACATCATGGTGTTATTTTTTGAAGACTTCTGAAGGGAAATAGTCTTATTCGATCAAAAAATATTTATTTTTAACGGTTCTATAGCAATTCTACGAAAAAAAAAATTTTCCCCATGTAAAATACATGGGAAACTTCAAAGCCCCGGCGGCACAGGCAAATATTAATCGATTTCAAAATAGAAAAATACGTGTCTTCTTATTTTTGATATTCTTCAGTTCTGGGTGGTGCCAGCAGGAAAAATTTCAAAAAGTTGATTTTCCTATGTATTTTTGTGCCACCCTTATGTACATATATTTATATGAATGTGCTTATGCGTGCAAATATTATTGTATAAAGCGATTACCCAGCACAACACAGCAGTTTATTTATTCATATTACGTAGTGACAGGCGATGGAGCGTTAAAGTAATGTACGGGTAGCAGCAGAGGTATAGAGAAAGCTTTAATGTTGCATGAGTTGCAACGAAGAGCAACACTTTCACATACCTCCCTTATAAAACTCTGAGTTTAAATTGTATTGAAATGTTTGGAATGATGTCTCGGTACTTGATATTTTGTTGCATTTTCTGCATAAATACAGGTGGATAAGCACATTTTTATATACATACATACATATATATATGACCTATACCTATAGTAATGCAGGCTCTTAGCGTGAAGAGGAAATAGAGTACCAGCAGAGTTGGCATTGAAAAAATATTTAAATTTTATTATTTTGAAAAGAAAAATAGTTTATAGAAACTCTTTTCTGTTATTTTTACTTTTGATAATTCAATTTGCTTCTTTTTAACTTAATTTTCTTTTAACTATTGGAGTTTAGTTTAGAAAGAAAAAATGCATATATGTATGTAACCTTTTTATATTCATTTAATTTTTTGAAACTTATTTGATTTTTCTTTTTTTAATTTAACTTTATGATTTTATTCCTTAAAACGATATTTTTTTATTTGCCTTAGCATTAAGAAACATATGTATTTATTTCTATATTTTTTAATTTAACTTAATTTCGGTTGTTAGATGATAATATTTTAAAAGAGAAATATTTTTTCAATTGGATTTAGCTTGAAGGAACCTATTTCATTTTACAATTATTTTTGTCTTTTTTAATATAATCTTTTTTTAGTTTTAAGATTTTACTATTTTTAAAAGAAAACTCATTTTTCATTGCATTTAATTTTTGAAACTATTATATGTTTATTTTACTTTTTAATGTAATTTGTTTATATATTTTTTTTTTTATTTTTAGATTTTGTTGTTAAAAAAATACTTATTTAAATTTTAATTTTAATACTTTTTATATTATTTTCCTTTTTCAGTTTAATTTTTTTTTTTTTAATTGTTGGTTTTTATTGTTTTGAAAAGAATAACATTTTGGTATTAAATTTATTGCTAAAAGGCAAACAGAAGAACGCTAAGACCATAGGTTTAAATTAGTCTTTCGAAATACAGAAATGAAATTTTAAGACGGTTGCCAGAATTGTTAATTGTCTAACAATTTAAGCGCTACATATTTTTAGAAGAATAAGATTTAAAATACCTAAATTTCGCATCTGCCAATTATTGAATACAAATCTTTAAATTCTTTTTAGATCTATAATCCTATTAAGAAGTTTTCAAGATTAGCAACAAGAAACAAAGCCAACGTCTTTTTTTTTTTTTGTTGAAAACGTGATACGCCCAACTGTTCATACCCAAAACAAAACTTACATACAAATAAATGTACCAACTACGTACTATAAACATCTACAGTGAAAATAATCTACTACCAACAATTTGAGCTATTCTCTGTCAGCAAACGCTGTATGTATTTATGCTGTTTGCTTCACTAATACAGGCTACCAACATCTTCATCTGCTTCAATTTTCCTATTGAGTTAGCAAAGTCACAGCACTTTCAGTGAATTAACTTTCAACAGAAACGTGCTGCAATTTATTGCCTCCAACAACAACAACAGGAATTTACAACTATTGGACAGGGTAGTGGGCATGAATCTATTTTTGCTATCTTTGCTTACATTCATCTCCACAACACTTTATATATACATCAATACCTTCTCCCACATCATTTCATCATTTTGTGCGTAGAAGAGTATACAATTTATTAAGTATGTAAGAAATTATTTCCCGATTGCTATGAAACTGCTTCAAACCTTTAATTTCTTTCTTATTTTTTTTGTTGACTTTATTACTTTTTATCCGATGGCTTATTAACAAATTTTTTGAGAGCATCTATGGGAATTCATCAATAATATAGTTAGATGTTTTGGCTAAATGCACGACACTTGGAAGCGTTTACACGATAGCATTACAGCGAATGCGAATTGGGTATAATAGGAACGTGTTGAACAAATTCGTATTGGCAATTAACCCAAGTTTTGTGGAGCAAAGTTGTGAAGTTTTACACTTTATTTCATTTAACAGCAAGTGGAAAAGCATAAGAAGTTGATTTTATTAAGCAGTCAAAGGCGCTTAAGGGGACCAAGTGAAGAATAAACGGAAACTTATACATATTGAGTTTTTTTAGCCTCGGGGAATACATACAAATTGATGTTAAAATGTGGTGTGAATGTATGTATGAAAATTATACTATTTTTGTCTATTTATTTGAATAATCGAAACAACAGCAGAAGAAGTCAGTCCACAGTAATAGAACTTTTCAGATGCATTTAATAAAAAATTTATTGGAAAGCGTAGAGTTGTTAAGAACTAGAAAAAAAATATAAAATACGTTTATTTATTTATTTCATTATTTTTCCGTTTTGATTTGTTTTTTTTTGAACTGAATAATATGTTAAGTCATTTTCTTTAATTTAACTTTTTTTCCAATAAAAAGAACCGACGAAAAAATTGGAATTTTATTAATTAGATATAAATAAAATTAGGAGCATTCTGAGACACGGTCTATTAACGGAGTACTTCCAAAACACCCCCATCGAGGTGATCTTCGCATGATTTAAGGAGTCCTTTTCAATTTTTTACGAATCAATCAATCATTCAAGGAGTTCTTAAATCACAGTTTTTCCATATATATTCGGAGCCTTGCGGACTGCGCGGGTTGGCTGGGTTTATGTATTTCTACACACGAAGAGGTGTTTTCGATTTTGTCGTTCGGCGATAGGGAATCAAAGTGATTCTATATAATTTTTTAACAAATATATAAAAGCATTGATTTCTAGCCACCAGGTTTTAGGGTCGCTTGAGTTCGGGGCCTTTGCGCCACCCGTATGATTCGCCTCTGTTTAGCAGAACGGTGAACAAGGCTTTTATGAGAACTTCGTTGCGCCTACTCAAACAATTTACTAAGAAAGCATAGTACACTTAGGTCTCTTTTTATGCGGTACATGCGTTCCTCAGAAAACCGCATAAAAAAAATCCGCATAAAAAAGTTCTTTACTTTCATACAAAAACAGGGGATGCGTTCCAGCATTTTCAAAAACCGCATAAAAAAATCCAGTGAGGCATTATTAAGCAAAAAAAAAACTATTTATTTCTTCACTTCAACACTTATTATTCCATGTAAAACTGAACATTAATGGAATAAATAAAATTGTATCTATTTTAACAAAAAATAAATAAATACCACAATAAATACATGACTTATGTAAGAATACAAAGACAAATTATTTATCAGAAGCATTGTCAAAAAAGAAGCACATTGAAAGAAAAGTAATAAAAACTCTCAAAAAAGCAAAATCGCTACTGCGAAATAATGATTTGAAAACACGCATAAATTCAAATCCGCATAAAAAAAAACCGCATAAAAAGAGACCTAAGTGTACTTAACCAGCTTTTTTAATTATACACGATAATAATAATTTTGAAACCAATACGAGTAAATACGAATAAATTCCAAAAAGTTAATTACCCATTATTGAATTTTGAAATTTCCTTCGTTATTCCAGTTTAGTCTGCAATTAAAAAAAGGAAAATTAATTAATTTTAAGCAACAAATATATAAAACATATTACTACAGCAGGCTACGCAATTGAACTAGTCTAATAAATGAGATTAAAAAAAAAGTGTTCACAATTTTCTATTTGACCGAAACCCTTAGTTTTTCCTCTAAATATGCTTTAGACACAACCAAAAGTGAAATATCATATCATTTTTAAAAAATTATTCCATTTCTTTGTGTATTAAAACTGTACAACAAAATATTTTTTTTTATTAAATTGGAAAATGTGTATTTAAAAAAAAAAAAAAAAACCCGACTATCCTCGTGCACCACTGTCCTCATTTAGTCACTTATTTCGTGTTATTAATACTTAAAAATAAAATCATTGTTCATCGATAATAATAATGATGGCAACGGGCCATAAGGATTATTTAAAATAAATAAAAGTGAGATAACGGTAGAATGCATGATGAAAATTTAATGTCATTGCCTGCCGAAGGGCGACCGCTTTTAGAAAAAAAAAAAACTTTTTCTAACTAAGATATTGCACTCACCAGTGATCGAACCCAGGTTCTACAAAGTGGAAATACAAACCTCTAACCGCTCCTCTATAGCGGCCGCCATGTGTATGATATAGTTAGTGACTTCATACCCGGAACATTCTCTCTGATATCGAAATAAAGCTAACTTAACCTCAATAAACAACGCATGAGCAAGCAACTTAAAACTGGCTAATTTGTAGTCCTCACCAAATCTTTCCCCAAATCTGCCTATGTACTTAAATAAAGTAGTATGTACATGCATCCTTAAACCACCACACAACACAAGTTGACAAATATTCAGCTACACAGACCAACCATCCTACAAATATACATACATACACACACTTCAATTCACAGTAACTGACAAACTAATTAAAATCCACTTGCATCCCACACACTGGAAGTCAATTACCTTTTTGCCACTTGTTGCCAACTAACTAACGACTAACGAGCAAAATCACCAGCTCAGCGACATAACGATTCTCTGGGCGACACTTTGACAACTTGGCAAGGCATCCAATTTCCAGAATCAGAATAAATTTGGCATGCAACAAGTAGACGACTCGAAACGGTGTTGCGGACACATATTTATATATGTACATACTAAATAGATATGTATCTATGTGGTAATATGCACCCTGCAGGAAATTTAATTAATTAGAAAGTAATTTATAAATTCATTTTCAATGATAACTAATTGAAATTCTCACTTTTTTTAATGCAGCGAACTCCTTTGTTTAACATGGTTTAATTTTAGAATGCATTTGGCTTTAAAAACTTCAAAGTCAACATGTTTCGTTCTGAACTTCGCAGATGCTGATCTGATGATGAATCTTGCCTCGACTGATTAAAACCAATTATCAATTGATACAAAAAAATAACCCACTTGTAGTTAGCTTTTTGCAGGATTTCTATAAAATATATAACTTGTAGTTAGCTACAAAAAGCTAACTTGAAACTAGTTGACAGGTAATGCTGGAGATTGTTTTCTTTAAAGGCGTTTCTATTTAAATATCCTGCGCTTCGCAAATTCCTTTTTTGAATTGAGGACAAATAAAAGGAAGATCCAAATTTCATATTCTCATTTTGAAGTTATGTATGTCTGACGGAGTTCGAATATGGGACCACCTACAGCAGAATATGTAAACAAGTATGAAATGTAATAAAATAAAAAAATAAAAAATATATAAAAAATATATTTTGTTTTTCCTATTGATATTCTATGTCCAAAAGTAGTTAGTGACAAGTTAGTTACACCAAATGCAGAGGTATAAATATAGTTAGCTTTCGTCAAAGAAAATATACAGATAATAGTGAC
>NW_016161075.1:33333-55678 GCF_001687245.7 Rhagoletis zephyria
TGATATCGAAATAAAGCTAACTTAACCTCAATAAACAACGCATGAGCAAGCAACTTAAAACTGGCTAATTTGTAGTCCTCACCAAATCTTTCCCCAAATCTGCCTATGTACTTAAATAAAGTAGTATGTACATGCATCCTTAAACCACCACACAACACAAGTTGACAAATATTCAGCTACACAGACCAACCATCCTACAAATATACATACATACACACACTTCAATTCACAGTAACTGACAAACTAATTAAAATCCACTTGCATCCCACACACTGGAAGTCAATTACCTTTTTGCCACTTGTTGCCAACTAACTAACGACTAACGAGCAAAATCACCAGCTCAGCGACATAACGATTCTCTGGGCGACACTTTGACAACTTGGCAAGGCATCCAATTTCCAGAATCAGAATAAATTTGGCATGCAACAAGTAGACGACTCGAAACGGTGTTGCGGACACATATTTATATATGTACATACTAAATAGATATGTATCTATGTGGTAATATGCACCCTGCAGGAAATTTAATTAATTAGAAAGTAATTTATAAATTCATTTTCAATGATAACTAATTGAAATTCTCACTTTTTTTAATGCAGCGAACTCCTTTGTTTAACATGGTTTAATTTTAGAATGCATTTGGCTTTAAAAACTTCAAAGTCAACATGTTTCGTTCTGAACTTCGCAGATGCTGATCTGATGATGAATCTTGCCTCGACTGATTAAAACCAATTATCAATTGATACAAAAAAATAACCCACTTGTAGTTAGCTTTTTGCAGGATTTCTATAAAATATATAACTTGTAGTTAGCTACAAAAAGCTAACTTGAAACTAGTTGACAGGTAATGCTGGAGATTGTTTTCTTTAAAGGCGTTTCTATTTAAATATCCTGCGCTTCGCAAATTCCTTTTTTGAATTGAGGACAAATAAAAGGAAGATCCAAATTTCATATTCTCATTTTGAAGTTATGTATGTCTGACGGAGTTCGAATATGGGACCACCTACAGCAGAATATGTAAACAAGTATGAAATGTAATAAAATAAAAAAATAAAAAATATATAAAAAATATATTTTGTTTTTCCTATTGATATTCTATGTCCAAAAGTAGTTAGTGACAAGTTAGTTACACCAAATGCAGAGGTATAAATATAGTTAGCTTTCGTCAAAGAAAATATACAGATAATAGTGACCTTTAGTTCCTTCCTAATCCACTTAAAATTAGCTTATAGTTAGATACATTTCCTGCAGGGTGTTTATTAGCGCATATCTATATGTAAATGAATAAAAAGTGGCAAACGTTGGCTTATAAATGGCTGTCGTCTTCAGCGTACTTTAGCACACAAGCATACGTTTGAAGGACAAGTAAATATAGGTACATACCTAAATGTAAGTGCGCTTATATGATGTTGAAGAGAACCTTGAGCGCAATAACGAATTCCTCAAGATGTAGATTACACATATTCAACGAGTAACCCAGCCAGCAAAAAATCTTAAAATGGAACTGAAAAATGAGCATATCGAGCCCTAACCGCCAAAATATTGTAAGCGTGATTTTTTTTTCAAAATTTTCTTTTTGCTGTAGAAATATTCTTAGAGCATCTAGATGCATTTCTACATCAAAAAAAAAAAATTTGAAAAAAATGTCGCTTACGTTATTTTGGCGGTTAGGGCTCGATATGTTCCTTTCACGGATACGTTTTTGGCTGTTTTTTTTTTTCAATTTGTCTGATTGAATTTTTTGTTCAATACCATTTTACAAATGCCTTCCGGATACGAAAATAAATGATAATTGTTGTCGTTTTCTATTCGTTTCCAGATACGAAAACCTGCGTTGTTATTTTTTTTTTTTTTAGATTTTTTTATACGTAAATAAATGAAAGATAATTGTAGTCGTTTTCTTTCCGTTTCCGGGCACGGAAAATTTTACAAGACCGCACTGTCTGCAAAATGTATGTTTCTCTGCTGGCTGGGAAACTACCAGTATATTAATAAGCGCACATACACACTAGAATACATATGTGTAAGTATATTTATACGCCACATTGGCCAAAAGATTCTCCTGGCACTATTTAATTCACTAACACCTGTCAGTTGCCATCAAAATGGGCGTGAATGTATGTATACCCATATTTACGTCTACACATATTCGTGCTTCACATATTTTCTTGTCATTGAAATCTGTTTTTAATGAAAATATTCGCAAGATACTTGACTAGTTTAAATGCGAACAACAACAGCAAAAATATTATTTAGTTGGAATACAAACCTGTTGAGTAGTCACTTAAGTGCCTAAATTGAATTTGCTTAGGTGAAATACTACTTTGTTTGCAAAGCGAGCCAGATTTACGTAGGTTTAACATGAAATCTAAAGTACAAAATATGTATTTCTTCACATCATTTTAGCCGTGGGTAGACACTTTAATTAAATCTTTATCATTAGGTTAAAGATAAAGCTTGTGACGGCCTTTGGCATAATGTAAATCATGTTAAATGTAGAATTTTCGACACTATTAAGTAATTAGTTAATTCAACAGCAATACTACGTAAGTGAGAGATAACGTGAAACTTTTTTGAAAATATTAACTACACTGATGATTGGTTTAAAATGCCTTGTAGATTTATTGTACGCGCATTATGGTGTATTGTGGTCTATGGCTTTATGTAATGTGATTGAACACTAAACTTCCGAAGTTTAATAAAATTTATATTTTAAATCGAATAAAAGGAGAAAAAAGTTATATATATAAATATAATAGATTTTAAGAGCTTTATAAAGTGACATCTTAACAAAAATTTTCGACTTATAAATCACTTAAAGTCTCCCTTATTTTTTATGAATTCGGGTGTAAATAAATGGTCTGCTCCGTGCCGCCGAGGGACACTCCAAGCCTAGGGGAGCCTAGGGGCTACACTGAGAAAAAGTTTTAGTTATTATTACCAAGTTATGGCCATAGTAACCAACTGGCACAGTTGTCTGTAGCGAAATACATATGTACATATTTATTAAGTGATTGAAAGTCTGCAATTTACATACTTGAGCACTGCCATTTCACAATCTTGGAGCGGAGTGAAATAAGCCAAAACGTGGAATGTTTTTAGTTTTTGCGTAGTTTTGAAGTAAAAACGGGATCATTGTAATTCGCCTTTTATTTAGTATCTTTACAAACTTTCACATAAAACTGCAAGCAATTTTCTAGAAATGGTAAAATGTTAAACTTTGCCGCAAATAAGTATTGACTGGTGGTATTATTTGCTAATAAGCGCAAGAGGTAGATTGATTTTATTTTTAAATGATCATAGGTAAGGGTATTCTTGTTTACGTACGAATCGAAAATTTTTAAATTTTATATCACTTTTCTATACAAACATTGCCAATTTTTGATTCTTACGAAAACAAGAATACGCCATATTATTGCCTTTTTAAAAGACTGGATGAAAAATTTGTGTTCTTTTCGCCAGATGCCCTTATCCAATTTCTATGTAGAATCGCTCATTGATTCCGAAAGTCGAGTTAATATTTTTCTATGAATAAGTTTTCGAGATATTCAAAATATATATAGTATATTTTATGAAAAAATTAACAATTTTTATACGAAAAGCGGCCAATGAAAGCTGACAAGGCGTATGAGTAACATTCTTCCCTGTCCATATTTCATACAAAAAAAAAAAACAATCCTTGTGCATTTTCATTTGACCACTCATTACTTTTTTTATTTATACGTCGATAATGCAAGTCTTGAACTTCTAAAAATTTCCGTTGATTTTTGTTGTCAAGGGTGTTTCGTAATTTCTTACATAAAAAATTTATATGGAAGATAAAAAAGAACTCAAAAATCAACGGTAATTTTTAGAGACTTGAAACTTTCACCTTATTATACTAAGATTTAACAGCCTAAATTTTTCTACAAAATGGAATTGAAAAGTTGAAAATTTTGATGAAAATCTTTTGGTTTTTCTATATGAAACTGAAAAAATTGGCTATGCTGGTTTTTGCTGATGAATGCACTATTTTATTTTTATAAAAACATAAGAAAAATTTATATATTTATATATAGAGGGTGTTCAGTTCCAAAAAGTTGACCTAGGCCCAATACTTTTTTGAGATTTTTTTTATCTTAAACAAAATTCTTCATTTTCGAAAGTTTAAACGTGAATAACTTTATTTAAAATTGAGAAAACTTGCAACATTATCTTTTTGTTTTTATCTAAAAAAATTAGTACAATCTTATAAATTTGATATTTGACGCAGATAATGAGAAAAAAATCTACAAAAACAAGTTAAAATAAGCCTAAAAGGCGAAGCTAGCATTGCATAAAAAAATAAGAATAAAAGTGATTGCGTAGTTTTAATTCTACGAAAACAAACTTCTCTTGAAACAATTAGAGAGTTTCGGCTAGCCGGGCACCTATCGCCGCCGACGCAATCGGACGTGTTCGGTGCGCTAACTCTTGTTTTCGTTCACTTTTAATAGTTTCAAAAGAGAATTTTTGAAGGTCATCCAGCCATATCCTTGAAATCTACTAAACATAAATTGGCTCGAAGGGATTTACATACAAGTGTCCAATAAGAAACCGGCTGAAAAAGTTCCAGACCAAGTTTCGAGCGATAGCGATGAAACCCGAACTAGCAGCAAATGATGATTGGAGCCAAGTGGTTTTCACAGACGTTTTAACCTTTTGAATGACAAACTCCATTAAGCGTGCCTGATCCACTTAAGGCATAAGCCAGCTTCTCCGGCGTTCTGTGAAACATTCAGGGTCATGTTTGACGTTGTTTCACAAAAAAAATGGAATGGACGATATACCGTCTAAGATTTCTGCCATCAACGTATAAATGGTTTGAACCAAGAGGCGGAGATTGGGTTCCTCCATTGGACATCTATCAGAAATATTGAAGTCGCTTGTGTTTGAAAACGGCATAACCTTACAGTTGCCATATGCGAACCCGATCGAAAGTACTTCGGCTATAATGAAGCTGAAATCTCGTGGAAAAACGATACAATCCATAAATCTATTTATGCGACACTTAAGAATAATATGGTGAAATTTTCCACAGTCATGGACTGAAAAACTAGTAAATAGCAGGTTTTTCCAATGAAATTAAATAATAAAGAATGTTGGTATTTGGACGCAGTATTAACATAGCTGTGAAATAAAATAAAAATAAAAATAAGTGTTATGAAATTGTTTTTAAGATAGATTTATGTTCTCAATGACTTCAATGGAATGCTTTCTTGTTGGAAGTACTGAATTAGTTAAGCTCCTGAAAAAATATACCTTTTAAAACGAAGCGGTGTGTATGTATGTATGAACGCATGCTACATAGTGGCCGAATATCCTCGAACTGCAGCCAACGCTGCTCGCTCAGACAGAAAATTAACACATCTCAAATCTTGCGCGTTAAAGTGCAGACGGCAATAAAACGACAACTTCATTACAATTTACATAAATCCGCCAAGTAATAAATGCATTGAAATAAAGTAAAATAAAATCAAATTAAATAAAAATAAGTAAAAAAGTCCATTCAAAGTTCGGCCAAAGCTGAAATTTTTTATATCCAAGGCACGAATGCACAAACCGTACAGTAGGTGGTATCACAAAAAAGTTCAATTTCTTCCAAGTGATTTTAAAAGATCACTATGAGTGTATTATTTCGGGACTATTATTTTTTATATAATTTTTTTATTTGTTGTCCGATTAAAAAGCCTACAAACTTCAAAAATTATGGTTTACTAAAAAGCTTAAAAATACACTCCTATTATGCAGAGAGCCTTGCCTATATAATTGCAAGCTTAATAACCGAGAATGGTTTAGCCTACTTGAGTCCCGAAAATATTTACTTTAATCACATATTTACTTGTCATTATTATCATAGTCAGTGGCGGACCCAGGTAGGGGAAAATTGGGGAAATTATTATGAATTTCAGCATAGCGCGTATTGCTATCAGCTCACACTTTAAATGCTAATCAGCACTCAAATTATACTCATTTTCTCGTCGTCTTTCAGTCAACTCTTTAGGTCATTGGAATTTTTCACACGCTTGTCGGTAACACAAATAAGGCTCAATAATGTGCTAAGTAGCAAGCTGCGAAATTGACACTGAATTTTTTATGTTCAAAAAGTATGCAAATGGTTGTGGCGGCTTGCTGTTCGTTTTCTTCGCATCTCTCTTTGCCAGTGGCAATTTTTCTTGTGAAGAACATAAAATAAAAAATATCATCATTTATAGCGAACTTGTTGCTTATTCATGGAGCTGTAATCAATTTTTCACTTGGATAATCAGTTTACATAATAAATTATTTTTTCTTATTCACAAAAGTGAAACTTTTAAGATATTTACGTTCGTACTTTTGCACTTAATACTCAAGTCTGTTGACGTTGGTTTATAATAGAATTTCACTGGCTTCAAATTTTCATCTCAGTTTTTTTTTATTTTTGCTATTTTTCCAACTGACTGCATTTTGGTTATGCAATGAAAATTATAAATATTCGGAATGACTACCCTTTTAAAAGTCGATGGTCAGTTAATGTCGTGCATTCGAAGGTTAAGGGTAACAACCCTGGGTAAAAAGGTTTAACTCTGCAGACACTGAGCGTAAACATCCAGACAGATATTGATTATTGGATTTATTTGCATTACTAGTACAATTTTGTATACTTCTGAAATTTAATTAAATTTTCTACTGTTTCCGATACACTCGAAAGCCACTTAAGGCAAAGACAATTGATTTCTATCCCGCAAAATACTGCTAGCCAAACGATAATGAAATTTTGTGGTAAGCAGAATATGGGATATATTTGCCTAGCTTGTATTTGTTTACTCTTAACTAGCAAACGATATTGTATTGTATGTACATATGTACATGTGTATATGCAATTCACAATTTTCCAGACATTGGTTGAGTTAACCTGTATTGCGCTGCCCACTAATGTCCTCCGTTTGGACTATGCAGATAAGACAATTTTTTAAAATCCACTTAATTTTTAAGTAAAAGTAAATTTCCAGTGAATGCTCATATCGTTGGTTTAATATACAACAACCTTATCCTGCAGTTTTTTTTTTAATTATTTACGGACTATCAGCTACCTGATAGCTTTTGGATAAATGTAGATATTGAAACCGTTATAAAAATGCAAATTTTAATAATTAAGTACAATGTTTGTAGTTTCAGTGTTGGTCATATCGCTGTATTTTGTTTCTTTATAAAAATTAAGTAAAATATATTAATCGATCTTGGGGAATCAATTTATTTTTTGTACGATTTCTCCCTGCATCGATTATTTTTATTTCGATTCAAATCGATTCAAAAATCGATTTTTTTATTTAGATCTGGCACCTCTAATTCAAAATGCGAAAGTACAGAAATTTCTGCTAAACAACTAATAGGCAAGCTGATTAAAACTACTTTATCTTGAAGAAGACATACAGATATGCTAACGCATATACATAAATACATCATAAATATATACATATAAACAATTGATTTCCTCACCGGAAAGATAAAACTATTGACGCTATGTAATAGTGTAAGTTTTGTTTAAGACTTAAATTTAATTTTAATAACTAAAATTGTAATTTTAATACTACATATTGTACTATTAAAAATAAGGTACCTTTACCTTAAGTCTCTTCACAATTCTGGGAAAATACATAGCTAATAGTTTCAAAATGTTGGCAGCGCGCCGGTACACGTATGTTTACCAACAAGGACATTATTATTGTTGCAACAGCTCGAGTTAAGCTGATTTTCGACAAGCCCTTTCATAATTGTTTCAACGTTGCAAATTGGAAAGTTATGCAATGCGCTGTTATATGCTGTGGATTATACAAAAGTGTGTATGTACTTACACACATATACACATACATATGTACACAAATAGGTAGTTATGTATGAGCTGAAATCCTTGAATGAGAATTTACGCTAATTCCTAATATTTGTTATATTAAAAAATAAAAAAAATGTTTCGCCCTAAAACAATAGCGGAAACATTAAATATTTTATTTGATTTTTGCCCAAAGTTTGAAACTTTGAGTTATATGGTTTTTGTAGAGTGAACTACATTATTGTTATTAAAAAAATTATTAAAATTAAAAAAATAGCACTATAATATTTATCTAGTAACAATACTAACTCGACGTTCATAGTATTTCGCTGGTCTTATATGAAACTCAGCGCACATTTGTCGAAACGAAAGCAAACCAATTTTTACCTGTATTATTTTGTGTCAAAAATTAAAACAAAGGAACGCAAAATTAATTTCTTGACAATTTTTTTTTTTAATATGCACAAACGCTGGTTTAGGGTGGCCATCGACCCACCCTACCTCCTAACTGTTTTCCTTTTTATGAGAAATATTATTGCCGATTTTTATAAATTTTTTAAAAATCATTTAGAGGTCACGACGTGTCATTTTAGGTCAGAAAGTGCGGTTTTTTAGATTTATCAATTTTTGAATGACTAGTTTTCATTCAATTTTAAATATCGAACATGTGAGAAGAGGATCTATAGGCGTTTAAAATGTTGTATAATAATCTATTGTCAGACTTGGATTGTTGTGAGTTTTCATCAGAAAATACAAAAAAAAACTTTTTTTCTTATTTTTTTAAGTTTTTACCATCACTAATTTGCAGAATTTAAAAGTATACAGTGCTAACTAAAATTAAATCTATTTTCATATAAACTGAAGGGTCATTTATTGTAATCGCATAAAAATTGAAGAAGTTAAGCAATTTAAGCAAAAATACGGCCTTGAATTTATTTGTTTGCATGTACCGGACTTTCAGATTTTTTGAGCAATGTTGCTAAGGAATTCATCAATATTTATTCAAAATTGATATATAGCAAAAAAAAATGGCATTTAGAAAATTTTTAGGAAAATAGAGGTAACACCGCCCACTAATATCATATATATGTATCTCAAAAACTACTTCACCGAACTCGATCAAATTTGGTATATATATAGCCCAATTCAAGTTGAAAAAAATCTCTTGGGAGTGCTTGGAGCGCACTCGTAAATTAGTCACGGCCAGAACATTGTCGCGTACCGATGTGTCGCTACTCTCTTGAGTGCTGACCCCATGCGACCACAAACGTAACTTTTGTTTTTTTTTTTCTTTAAGTACTGCTGGGCGTTTCCGCACGCTTATCTTAAAAAAATATATATTTATTTTTTTTTTTTTTGTTTTTTACTTGTCTTTTATTTCGACCGAATGTAAACACTGTGGAGCTGACGGCTCTTAACTACTATACGCCCGATTCTTTTTTTTTTGTTATCACATTATTTGATTTCTTTTGAACGAGCCATATGAAGCTGAGTACTTTTTGACAACACAAAAAAAAATTCTACTGAAAGCAGCAATTCAGTATACAGAAAAGCAAATTTTTTTTAGCAAAACTATAGTTTCCAAAAAAACTAAAAAAAATGTATCAAAGAATCCGCAAAAAACTGTACCATAAATCTATTGTTTCTCTTAAAAAAACTGTCAACTATGCTACTTAGTAAAGTAAAAGTAATAAGTTGTAAAATAACTTACTTATACTTATGTACATGTAGAAATAATAAAAAAACTTTAATAAACAACAAGACAAATTTTATATCATGCAAACCAATTAATCGTACAAAGTATTAAGCCAGCTCTTGCCGACTGCCGATTTATTACAAAACGTAAATAAAAACACCGACATATCGAGTGTTATTGCGTTGTACCCTTGCAAATATTTACTTGCCACATGGTCGACTTCATACTCGTATGCACTTTTACATACATATTTCATATGTACACATTTTATTTTATGCAACAGTATGTTACCACGGCTACCGGTTGCATACTGTGCAGCTAACCACATCAACAGAGTGGGGAACAGCTGTGTACATTTGCAGATTGGTTTTTTTGTCTACTATCTGTGGTGGCAAGTATAAAAGTCGTAGCTACAGTTTTGATACTTTTTTGTTTTTACTGCCCAAATCAAATCATAAAAAATAAATGTGTGCTTACATGTATGAAATATGCCACACCACTACATACCTAAAACCTGCTCATAGTGTATCAAGAATGCGTATCCAGCATTTTTGATTATTTCAACGAAAATTTAAATGGCATCTTTCAAAAAAGTGTAGTCTAGTTATAGTTTTTATGCTTGACAGTACTTACGTATGCTTATGTACAAATATGTGTGTATAAGTATTAACATTAGAGTGGTCCAAAAACAGTAAAGTCGGTAGTCGGTTCTATACCCAAAAAAATATACCCAATCAATATACCCGCAATCAACTCTCTTCAGAAGACTTCCAATACTAACATCCAATTTTTTATTGCACAATTTGGTAATACTAAAGTGTTTTTATTGGTCCCTCCACTGCATTTACTGGGGTTTGGCGGGGCCTATAAAATGTAGTTACCATGAAAAAATGGTTAAAGAAACAATTGGGTATTATTACTGGGAATCTCCTGAAGAGAAACAGAGTTTTCCGATCGAAAAATATTGATTTTCAAGAATTCTACGCCATTTCTACGTATGTGGTAACATACATAAAAAAAAATATTAAAAAAAATTAAATAAAATAAAAATGAAAAAATATTCCGAAGAATTGATAACCTTCTCCTTTTTGTTAAAAATAGCGGTATATTTTTATCGGTATAGAGCAAGTCTAGGTGGTGGCGGCATTAAATTTCCGACATTACTTTTTCACGTGGATTTTGAACCACCCTAATGTACATATATACTATGTAGTTTTGTACGAGTGATTCGAGCATGCTTTTCTTTATGCTTTTTTCGCAATTACGCCATGCGGTTTGTTTATTTCAGATGTTGTGAGCTTCTCCTTCTTTCCACTTTATCCATTCCCGACTTTTTTTTTTTTGTGTGCATGCAACGCTTTTTCACAGAAAAGCTTTATGAAATATTGAACCCCATGTTTGGCAATTTATTAAATAGCCATTTATTCATATGGAAGCCAGTTTAAAAGCGATGAAGAAAAAACAGGTAATGGAGCAAGCTAAAAATAATCAAGTTGAAATAATTTTGCGAATGCTTACTTGAGTGTCTGAGCAAGTAATTCTGCTTTTTAATAAATCGACTAAATTTCTGAAAGTGTAACTAACTAATCTTTAAATGGATATGGATATGGATATGGATATGGACATGGTAATAGAAAAAGATATTTATATGGGTAAGGATATGGATATGGGCAGCGATGGCAACCGGTATATGTATGTAGATATGAATACGAATATAGTATATACACATGTAGGTACTCTTATCAGCCGTACCTGGTAGTAAGTATGTACTAAGACATTCAATCCCGGAATGTCGCACACTTCTTCATGTGCCGAAATCCCGAGATTACAGCTCCGGAATGCCAAGATTTTTACTGATTTATTTACAGAGTGAAAGTGCTGTTGAAAACGAAAAAAAAAATGAATTCTCATGCATTTGAAATGAAAAAAAAAGGGAAAACGGAACACCAAAACTTGGATTCAAAGTGAATTTGAGTCATTTTCAAAACCTGTCTGAATAACTCTACCTGTTGAAAAATTTTTTGCAAGAACTGTGTAAAAACGAAAAATCTGGTAGCAATTAAAAACACAAGATACTTTTGCAGTGTGCCAGAGTTATTCTTCATTTTACTTTGTTGGCATGGTTTTGTGGAAATTGAGTTTCGGCAAATAGTAGTAAGTTTTTTTTATAATTAATATAGATATCTAAGAATATCACAAAAATATGTTAACATTACATTACGGACGTTTTCACTAAGTTGCATTATACTCCGCGTAAGACAAAATTTGTCGACAATGAATCCGTGTTCGAAGATTTTTTCTATATGAAGAAAATGAGCAACACCTTCAACAGAAATTAATTAAAAAAATCAACGGCAAGTCAGAGCTACTTTTAACTTGCATTTTATTATACTAAAATTGAATGCGCTACAAAACTGCATACCCAAAACATTTCTAAAAACTCGAATTAAAAACTCGAAATTTTTACGAAAGTTTGTTGATTTATCTTAAATGTTGCACGAAGGTTGAAGCATGGACTTATACGTTTTTTGTTAAAGATTACACATTATTTTTATGAGCATATAATTGAAATTGAAAAATAATAAATTAAATGGTCAAATGTTGTCAAATGTGAGTGTCGTAAAGTTATGATAAGCACTACAATAAATGCATAAAAAATGTTACATACATAAGTACGTATGTAGGTATTATACATACTATGTATTTATGTAATAAATTTAACAATGAAAGTACCTTTGCGTACTTGGTCGCACTCACATAGTTTGGTATACTCTTCGGATGTTGCACAAGAAATGCAAATGTTTATCAAAGAACTTGCATAAAAAACAGATTATTTGGTGCAGGTGCATACTTTCCAACATATGTACATCTATTCACAATGTAGATGAACGCAAAAACGCTTTTTTTCAGTTGCAACACGTATCCTATATGTGATAAAAATAACAATTCTTGGAAAATTTATAACATAGCACACTGGAAATTGAGTATCTGTGCATTTATAGAGCTTTTAAGGGTAAAATATGTTTTACATTAATGTACTTTTTTTTTTGCAATACTAATATGTAGGTATATGTTAGTCCCTAATGGTAGCATTTCTAGTTGAGAAGCCATTGAAAAGTAGTTAGTTAAAATATAAAAACAGTTTCCTCTGTTCTCTACATATTTACTAATTTTTATTTTATTCAAATAGAAATACAATTGTCTAAGTTTTTGAGATTGACTTTTTTTGGCTTTAGTTTCTAAATAAAGAGATCTCAAAAAAGCGAAAAGCCATTCATTTAACACTGAAAAAATTCTAGGTTCAAACTCAGGGTCAAGAGCCAAATACATGGGAGTAGTACTATTTTAAAAAACCTTGGTAAAATAGGCACGTGTTCAAAACTTTAGGACCTAAACAGAAAGCTGTGCCATTATTGAGACGATGATAATACGATACTGCGTTATGATTTGTAAGGCTTAAAAATAGATTGAAATTGGGTGCCTAAGAACTAGAACGGGCTCCTACCACTTTGTATTTCCAATTGGCGTCAGTTGGCACAAAAGAGATATGACTGTCGGGATCGGTTGAACTCGAAAAAATTCGCTTAGACAGCAACACGGCCAAAAATTAAGAACAAAAGAAATCAATTTTTACCGACGCTATATCGCTAACTTAGAGCGAGAAATTGCTAAGATCCAGTTTTTTTTTCAAATTTTATATTTATTGTATTTATTTGGAAAAAATGCATTTTTAATAGTTCTTGCTTCTTGCCTCAAAATATAATTTTCAGAAAAAGTCGACTTGGTAACTTTTCACTCTAAGCCAGCGATATAATTTTCTGTGTATGGGAATTAAAGCTAAAGATAAAAATTTAGATGTAACGCATTTTGCTATCAACCATAAAATAAATGATAATAATTTTCTTCAAATGCGGAAGATATTGATTTTGAGATATCTCAAAGAAATCATCTGTGAGTACACAGAAGGTGGCTTGGAGACAATAAGTATTTTTATTACAATTTTAATTTAGAATCTTGGTGATTTAAGAAGTTTTGTATCGTTTTTTTTCTCTAAAACATAAATTGTTAGAAAAATAAGCCAAAGAAAATTACTTTTTGCAGTTCATTTTATTTTTCTGTAAGGATGTCAGGAAATATTTTCTAATGTTATTGTTTATAATTTTTTGTCTATCTTCCTTATGGATGTAGTTTTCTGGCACCAAATAACACTGAAATGAGTGAAAATATTTAAGAAGTCGAAAAATATAATTTTCTATGTATTTTCCCGAACTTCGCCTCCAATTTGCATTCTGTCTTGATGTTGTCACGCAAAAAGCGATGACTTTAATTTTATGCCGTTAAAACGTTTTTAAATTTTTCTCGCACCAGGGATAGAAACACGGTTCTTCCAGCTGGTAGTGCTAATCGATTTATATGGCCGCCAAAGTTGTGTGATTCCCTTGGGGGACACAGCAAGTTTTCTCGCGGGTAAAATTGGCCGATTATGCATACATACGTACATAAGTATATTCATTTTGGGTGGGCTGAGACATTTATTTTATTTAAAATATGGGCCCGTAGTTTTAGTCGTTTTATAAACCACTCTTTTATTAAAAGTAATATTAATTTCAAAATTTTTCAATAGACACCTACATAGAATCAGGATTCAGTTACAATATACAGAATCCGACTATTTACTCCACGTTAAGAAGCCAAGCGCCAAGAAATATTTAAAGATTTTTTAAATTTTTAAAAGCACATTCTACCAGTTTTATTTAAGAAACATCTTTTGGAAGATAAACGCATTTTAACTTTACCATAGCAGAGTTATAGCCTATTCCCACCAAAAGCTTAACTGTTAAAAAAAGTTAAGATTCTAAGAACTTTTACATGGGCAAAGTTTATTTCTTAACTTTTGCTATTTTTCCTTTCGTTTGATTTTACTTAATACGAGCAATTACCCTCTTCGAGTTTTAATCTCATTTTTCCAATAGGCATAAACTGAAGTTAAGACTTGGTGGAAATTAACTATTAGAGTGATGATTTCATAGAAATTGGATTTTAATCATTAAAACGAGCTTTTATATGTAGTTGTTTTTATATATTTTATAGGTAAATCTGTGGCCCATATTGTTTAGGCAGTTTAAATTTTTTAACAATTGACTTACCCAGTTTTTATGAAGTAAGGAAATGTGTCTAAAATATCCTCCTCAGATATCCTATTCAAAAAGTCACTTCGTCATCAGAACTTGGCAAGCTGAATCCTATACAAAGATAAAAAAAGAAAAAAAAAATATTTGGTAAAAGTAAAATCTTAGTTTCAAGTTTTTGTGTCTAATTTTAGAAATTAATTTTAAATAATTTTGCGATTATCAGTCGTTACGACCAAACTAAATGTTGTTGTTGATAGTATCGCTTCACTTCGAAATAATATTCAAGGCTAGAAGATAAAACCGTTCATAAGTTTCAATGGCAAAGCTGAATACAGCCAACTAGCGTTACTCGATCACAACTTTCTCAAATTTTCTCACTTACAAAGCACCAAAATCAAGTATTTTCGCAATTATTACAGAAAATTATTATTGATTAAGAATTGCATTTTCAACATTGCCCATAAAACTTCTAATTACTTGCGCAGAAATTAATACCAAATATTCATACATATGTACTTACGTATGTCATAGTACGTGTTGCATCCTTTTCTTACGCACACATTTACCGCAAGTGTAAATCCATGACACATAAGCAATGTCATGCACAAATTTTGTCACACACACACACAAGCTTCTGTTTCGCTGAATGTGCAAGTAGACAGCGCAAAAAAAAAAACCATAAAAATACTCACAGAATGCACTTTCTGCTACATTAACGTGTCCTAATTGGCGATAAAGTAATTTTGTAAATTACAGCATCCGCAAACGGGAAGGCCATTATAGCAGCACACTTCCTTTAAGCGCTCTTACGCACTGGTATACATACATATACTAATAAACACATACGAAGATACATACATCTCAACCTGCAAAGGAATATTGTCAAACACATTCGCCCCGTGGGGCTGCTTAATGAGTTTGTTACGTATACGCACCGGTGTACCATGTTAGCTTGCAATTCATTGCACTGGCAACAAGAATTTACTGATTGTAAGGAAATTGCTATATATGTATGTATATACGTATTCAAAACCAGCATACCTGCTGGAATGGGATTGACAGTTCAACTGAGTTCGCTAGCGACTGAATATACTATAACTTAGCTTCGACTGCAAGTAGTTTCTCGGCCAATTGTTACAAATAGGACAACGCAATATTTCCCTGCAGGGTTAGTTTCGAGCGTACGATGAAAGGAAATTACTAACAGGCGTCAATGCACATCATATTTTTTTTTTCCCCGCGTGTTGATAATTACATTCATCGCCAGCATCCTTTTTGACATACTTACATATGTAGAAGATGTGAATTTCGTTTGAGGTGGAAACCACCTTTGACTGTAAAACAGGCTGTTGATGTTATTTTTTTTTATTTTTGGTGAGAAAAGAATTTGCTGCACTGTACAATTTATTACTGAAAAAACAAGCTAAATATTAAACTGTACTTAAGTTAAGGATATTAATCTATGTTTCAATGCTTTTCTAAGCGCTTAAAATTGATTTTTTCTAGCTTATTTTTTTGGCCCTGCTGATAACATATGTAGGTATGTGTCAAATTTCAAGACTTTCAATTTGTATGGTGTCATGTATTGTACCTGCAAGCAGGTTCGCTAAGATCTTCTGGCGGGAGTGTAATGTCATACGGGTGTGCATGCTAGTTGAACCAGGTATAAGCTCTTCGACTGGGGTGGATTCTTATATGACATATTACCGCTACATACATACATAAACATATATTACAAGCACTTGAGTTTTCTCATAAGAACCTGATAATACCTGAAAAATACCATTGAAAAAAAATTACAATTAAATAGCACAAACACACTCAAACCACCAAAAGACAACAGAGAAAGCTAGTTAATCAGACGGATAAACAAAAAACATTTCCTACTGGGTCGAATATTTGTAGCGAAACGACTGGCGACAACGGAATGTGATAGATATAAGTAACACAATGCCGGAGGCACAGATATAGTTGTCTCCTTCTCACTCTCTTCCCAGCCATATGTGAGAGAACATATTAGTCTCTCCCAACTCACCTATCGAAATCAAGTCAACGTCTGGTTCACTTACTACAAAATAACTTTACACTTTATTCATATTGCAGCTTAGCCTTGGTTACCTGAAACAGAGTGCTATTCGCAATGAGAGGAATACAGCGCAACTGCTTACTCTCATGGTACCTGTTATATAAATCCCTTGTTTACAATTTTGCTAAAAAAAAACGAAATCTTCATTTTTCATTTTCTTTTCATGAACAACCTTTTTCTTTTATTCTTATTTTAATTTGCATAGCTAATTAACAATAAATCTGTACTGGCATATTAAAGATGATAAAATATGACTTCCACTTCGATAAATGTATCGAAAAAGACTAGCGCAGACATCGATTGGAATGAGGGGAACGTGAGTTTTCAAGTAGTTTACTTTTTTACTTTTAGTTACAGTGATAACTGGTTTTCGTTTGACAGATTTTACATGGACGAAAACACAAGTTTTAGAAAGAAGATCATGTTTTCGGTGTCGGTCCGGACATGGTATAAGGGGTTCTTCTTCTTCTTCTTCTTCTTCTTCTTCTTCTTCTTCTTCTTCTTCTTCTTCTTCTTCTTCTTCTTCTTCTTCTTCTTTTTCTTTTTCTTTTTCTTTTTCTTCTTCTTCTTCTTCTTCTTATTATTATTTGGCGCTTAAGCAGCCTAAGCGATTTTGGCCGAGTGCAACAAAGCACACTAAGATAGTTGCACGTCTTTTGTAAGATAATCAAAAGACAGTAGACAAGTTAGTTTAGAAAAAATTTTTTTTTATTCTGGTACGAAAGTCTTACCAAAAGGCGCCTTTGCCAACTTTCATGGTGAAAAGCTCTTTTGACAGAAAAGCTCATTTTCCAAATGTTTATCATTCTGCCCGCGCTGCTCGAGCATAGATCCTAGGTTCGAATCCTAGGTCAGCGGATTTTTTTTCTTTTTATACCCGAGTGCACTTGTGCACAAGGGTATTATAACTTGGGCTGTAACCACGCCCACTTCCCATATAACGGTATTTTCGAAAAATGCAAGAACTTCGATATTTCAGTAAATATTGGATCGAAATTGTTGAAAATTAGTATGTGAAGTAGTAATTTTGTGAAAATTTGGTGGTGGGCGTGGCCTCGCCCACTTATTATGCAATACTGTATCTCAGTAGCCGCTTCACCAATCCCTACCAAACTCGGTAAGATCCTTGCTTGGGGTCTAGCTATGGTATCCGTTAAAAATCTTTGAAATCCGGCAATAACCACGCCTACCTACCATATAACGGTAACTTGCAAAAACACGTCAACTGCGATAGATCAGTAACTACTGAAGCTAGTTCACTTAAAATCGATTAGTTATTGGAATAAACACTTAGCAGAAAATTAGGTTATTATAAATTTTTGGGTAATGTGCGTGTAAAGTTCGTTTTTGCCCGAACTTACACTTTTTACTTGTTTTAATTAAATTTTCTTTTAGTTTTTAGATTTTATTGTTTGAAAATAAAACTATTTATTTTTTAATTTCATTAAATTTTAGAAACGTTTTTTTTTGTAAAATTTTTATTTTTTATTTTTATTTTATTCAATTTTTTGATTGTATTATTATTTATTTTTTTTTTATATAAAATTTTTTAGAAACTTATTTTATTTTTTTGTTTCTGTTAATTAAATTTTTTTCTTTTTTAATTTAATTTTCTTTTCATTTTTGAATTTTTAGATTTTATTCTTTACAATGAAAATATTGTCTTTATTACTTTTTTTTAATTTAATTTTCGATTAATTTTTAAACTCTTGATATAATGCCATTTTTTAGAAATTTACTTTTTGATGCAAATTTGTTCTAAACCCCACAACGCAACTCCTGATAAAATATTATAGATGCAATCCCTATAGTTATTCCAAAAATTTACTCTATATTTTGTCATAAATTTTTTTCTTGCGGACGAAAGCATCGTATGTGCCATACAAGAACTATTGGTTCGTCCAATCGATTCAAAAATATTTTCAAACATTTTATAATGCAGTTAAACTTGCCAGGCGTAGACTTTTCACTTTCATACCTCTTAAATTTTATTTAAGTTTTGTGGAGAAAACGTTTCAGCCTGTCCAACAGCCACTACGTATGCCCTAAAGGATAATTTCATATATGTAAAATAAAGCACATAGCTCTTATGCTATGTACGTACATAAGTAAAAAAAAAACTGCTATTTAAATGCGGAAAAGCGCAAACAGATGTCAAAGTATGTCTCGAAGTAGATCTCATTAATTATGTAGCTTTTTAGAAGTGGAAAAAATTTTCTTAGAAACTTGGCTAGAATTTCATTATAAAATGTAAAGCGATGGCCGAGCTACTAAATAGCTAATTAGAAGGGAATTTGATCGGACAGACAAATGAAAGTTTTAAGGTCTTACAAGAAGAATGGTAAAGGAATGTGCGAGGAGCTACTCATTCTGTTAATTAGCATATAAGCATGCCTACCGAAAAAAGGAATCACTCTTTCATCGTAACGCCGTTTATAAACATACCTACATACGTTTCTATGAGATTGCGAAGAATTTTGTTTCACCTTTTGTTCACTTTGCTGAGGTCGAGATGATTCGAGTAATTTGTAGTAGCTGATAATGAGCTAATTGAAAAGGTTCAATTTTTCACCTAGGCAAGCAAGATTTTATTTTAAGGCAGATGTTCAGTGCCGAAACGCAAAAGGTTATGCGAAGGTAATAAAGCCAAAGTGCGAATGTCAAAAACTGTAAAAATTTACGAAAAATTTATGGCATACGAAAAGTTAGTGAGTGATTTTATCGGGACTGCTTAAAGTAGATTATTTGGCATAAGTCGTTTAAGGAATAGCAAATAGTTAGGTTAGTAATTTGTAAAAGCAGGCAAGTGTTGGGACAAAAGCTGAAATTAGTATAGTTTGTATTAGGGTGGCACAAAAATAGTAAAGTCGGAATTGTAATGCTCTCATCCCCTAGGAATGTTCTATATCGAAAAAAGTATACCCCTATTTTTTTATTTTAAAATCAAAAAATATTTAGACGCCGCTCAAAGCGCTCAAAGTTTTCTATGTATTTTTATATGCGAAAAAAAAAACAACTTTTCGTAGAAATTGTGTAAAATTCTTGAAAATAAATATTTTACGATCGGAAAACTATGGTTCTCTTCAGGAGACTTAATACTAACGATTTTGTATTGGTCCGCCCGTTGCACTTTTCATGGTTTGTGTGGCTTTTTGGCGGACCAATAAATTATAGTTGCGATGAAAAAATGATTAAATAAACAATTGGGTATTATTATTGGGAATCTCCTGCAGATAAACAGAGTTTTTCGATAGAAAATATTGATTCTAAGAATTCTATACGATTACTACGAAAAATTGTTTTTTCCATATAAAATACATGGAAAACTTTGTGCGCTTTGAGCGACCGCTAAATATTTTTTGACTTAAAAATAAAATATAGGGATATATATTTTTTCGGTGTGGAACAATCCTAATATATGTACATACATGTGCATAATTTTATTTTCGAATGGTAATGTTAAAATACTAAGCTGTAAAGCTACTTTTTACGCAAAAAACTTTAATTATTTAGCATTGTACTCTAACAAATATTTCAAAAATGTATCTCCCATTTTCAGTTTTTTTTTTTACAATATATTTGTAATTTGTGCCGAGCCTAATTTGAACATGAAACAAACGAAGTGTTCGTTAGTCATTACACAAACACCAAAGTGACTTTAATCAACTCACACCACGCGATGCACAAATACATACGAACAGGCGCGCATACTTTGCATTTTTGGACTTCGGACTTTGCAGAGGCCTGTTCTACATTTACTGTAATTTAATAAATTAGTCTTGTTTGTTGCTGTCTATGTTGACTTTTGATAAACGCAACGCTGATGAATTTCTACAAAAAAGCTTTTTCAAAACTCATGGAAGTACGCGTACGTATGTATGTATGCAAGCATTATAATTTGGTATTGATTGACATACTTATAAAAATTTCCTAACACACAGCAAACATTAGCAAGTTAACAAAGTTAAAGCTTTATTTTTTTTTTAGCAATTTTAAATAACTTTTATTAAATGACACATTTGTTTTACTTTTCTTGTACACCCATGTATAGATGCAGGGCGTATACGTAACTTAATGAATGGTATCTGAATGTTTATATCGTTATAAAGCATAGAAGTGAATTATGTATATATTGAGTCATATAAAAAGTCTCCACTAATTTTGAGTTGAGTGAAAAGTGCAGGGTATGTTGTGCTTTGTAATGCTACTTGCAACGCCACTAGCCACCAAAAGTTTTGGAACATTTCAAAGAAGTTGGTGATTATTTGCCAATCTGAATTCAATGTAAAATATTCATATTACGTAAAGTTGATGGGTTTGCAGACAGTCTTCCAACGTCGAATAACAGAAAAAAAAAATTTCGTGACATTGAAAGAAAATGTCAAAAAAAATTTTAGCGAACTTCGCGCAGGCTGCCCCAAAAAAGAATAAAATTGTAAACTTAAGGATGGAGAAACTCCAACCACCTGTCCACACATGATGTAGCGTGCGCTCATTAAATTTTATTGCATATTGCTTCAAATGTTGCTATCATTTATTAACGCTTTAAAATGGCACTTTTATAAGCGGGAGTACCGCAAGGATACTAATGAAAATACAAAATTTTAGCTCACGATATATAATGTGCAAGCATTCCTGCCACTAAATTGTGGAACTTTTCAGCTACTAGGTCTTTATCATTTCTTAACGCGCTGTATTATTCCACATTCATATGTAACAGTTTATGTAAATACTAACACTGATAATAGGTTTCATTCACTAATCATACAATAAAAATATACTTGTAATTTTAACTTCATTAAATCAAAAAACAAAAAAAAAAAAAATCTCAGTGAACACATAATTTTGTAGATGTACTGTGATTTGCACTTCAATAATTTTGAGCAGCCTTAATATAGACAAAGTTGACGGGCGAAAATTAAGCAGAAATTATTTACTGATTTATACCGAACTGCTTGCTTGGAATTCGAAGGTTTAATTACGCTCACTTTACGCCATCAACGTGTTGTATGCGAAGACACGACGCTACGACGAGTGTTCTGCGAAGTCAGCGTCGCCCAGGCCGGGTTATAATAAGGTGTCACTTTTTCATTTCAAAAAGTTTCAAATCACCCTCATTATTCACTGTAATTAATCAGTTTATAAATAACCTGGTATTGGAGATAAGATTCGGTACCACATAAACCACCAGTATCTCAGTTATTGATTATCCTCTCCAGTAAGAATTCGTTGTGATATCAACATTATAACGGCTATTTCGCTTTTCGCCTTAACAATACCAACATGCATACTTTCAATTTAAAAAAAAAATAGCTTATAAAATAAATTTTACTAAAAGTAATCAATACAACTTTAAGTTAATCCGGCTTGCGATTAACAATGAACTTTGCAATAACCGAAATTGTATCAGTCCATCAGGCGTATGAGCAACATTTAAATTTTTATTTTAAAGGCCATAAAAATGATTGTAAATGGAATCGAATGTTGCTTTTTATAGGCCAATAAAAATCAGACAAATGTACCGCAGTTAACTTGAGCGCACGTCTCGAAATAACAAAAAAAAAACACAAAGCAAAGAGCGAAGTTTAGAGTTTATCAAGAGA
>NW_016161076.1:0-2723 GCF_001687245.7 Rhagoletis zephyria
AAGCTATCATGTTTACTTTGTAAGTATACACATACATACTACATATTACCTACGCAAGAATTGTAAGCCGTACTTTTCGCTCAAGTAGTCGTACAGTGACATGATTTTTATTTTTTTATTTTACTAAAGGATCAGTTATGCATACATAGCTTGGCATTGCATAGGCAAACTTGGGTTTTGCAATATATTAGTCGATTTTTTGGTTAGATTCCTTAAGTCACAACTCTCACGTCTTACCAAGCAATGTCAAGTATGCATAACTGTGCCATAACTTCGCATGCTTATCCTGTTCTCTTAACACTAATATGTGATTCATTCAAGGCTGATGTCAGGTACCACGGTCTGGTTATCTATGACGCGGCGTCGGATAGCGCCTGGCGTGCCGAGAATAGATTCATGTACCCACATCCCGAACATGGAATACATACGATTGCCAACGAAAGCTTCCAGCTGATGGATGGCATGTTTGCTTTGTCTGCGGATGACAGCCAACTCTACTTCCATCCCTTGGCCAGCGGTAGCGAATATGCGATTTCTTTGAGCGCCTTGAACAATCGTACAATTTGGGATGCCAACGCGGACTCAATTCCAGATGAATTCCAACTGATAGCCAACCGCAATAGTGGATGCGGAGCCGAAGCGATAGACAGTCAATCGAATTTATACTGTGTTTCATTTAATCCGATCACGTTGAGCCTGTTGCCTCTGAAAAATGATACAGTGAGTGAAATTGCAGTGTCGGTAGAAGAGAGTCTATTAGAGTTTGTCAGTGGCATAAAGGTGTTCAACGGCACAGGCGAGGAAGAATTGTGGATGAACTCGAATCGTTTTCAGGTATAGATATGTATTATTTAATTTTTTATATTTTTTTCTAAGTATTTATAAAAGTATACTTATATTTCTTATTTTTACCTAGAAATTTATGGCAGGCACTTTGAGTGCTAGCGAAGTTAACTATCGCATTGTGAAGCGGCAGGTGGATGACATACAGGCGCAGTACAACTGATATCTTCTTAACAATTGATTAATGTTTTTGTTTCCTCACCAGTTGAAATTAAACTTATAGAAAAAAAAAGAAAATTTATTATACTTCTTTTTATTTGGCTCATCATTCCAGCGTCTGTTGTATTCGCCGTCGCCAACGCGTAAAGGCTCGTAAATCTGTCTTTCGAATACTGCAAGAGTTGCCTCATCGGATGTTTCATTGCCATATGTATGCTTGAAACAAAAGAATTCGCCGAAATGCGCGATCCTGTCGCTCCCCGTTCGCCCGGCTATTTCGCCTATTTAAACAGAATAAGAGCGGTAGCGAAATTACACTCTAAAAATTTTTTGTTTAAATTTGCGCATATTAAGATAGGTAACCAGTTTCCTCTCTTAATGAATGCAAATTTACACACTGCTTTCTTACTTTTACTTATCATATGTGGGGCGTAGAACAAATTTCAAATTTGTTTTTTGAGTTTTATACATTTATTGTTAACATTTTCATAGTATACACATAAAATGTTTAAAATTTCCTGTAAAAAATTTTCGTTAAAATTTACGCACNTAGTATACACATAAAATGTTTAAAATTTCCTGTAAAAAATTTTCGTTAAAATTTACGCACATAAAGAGAGGTAACCAGTTTCCTCTCCTAGTGTGTGCAAAAGTAAACACTGTCTGTTTACTTTTACATATCAAATTTGTCACATAGCGCACACAAGGGGTGGATTTTGGGGTTAAATTTATTATGATTTAAGAAATTTTGATAGAAAAAAATTTCTTTTCCATTTCTTGTGCGTCACTTTGTAAGAATTTTTCTTTTTTCTTGAGAGCTCTTTAGAGTTTAACTGCGAATGAAAACATTGTCCTAAAAATATGCAATGTATGCTCACTTACTGTTGCCTTTTACACTTTACAGCTTAAAAAAGTTACCACTGATATGTACTTAACAAGCATTCGAAGATTTAATTTGCTAACATGATAAAAATACAAGTTCAGCTAAATTTTCATTATTCGAAGTATTAAGAAATGAGAAACCAGAAATCGACGAAATTTAATAAAAAAGTGTAAAAATTTCGTGAAATTATTTAATTTATTTATATTAAAATTCTTTTGTAAAATTTTGCATTACTTTTGAAAGTTGAGTGCATCTTTAACCATTAATTTTTCATAATTTAATGATGGGATCTAAACCAAATTACGGGACGACCTTTAAGGTACTATCTTTCCGGTAAAAAAAATCGGTTCACGTGGCGCAAAGTTATGCGATGGAATAAATAAAAGAAGTAAAAATACTCCAAAGAATTGATAACCTCCCCTTTTTTGAAGCCGATTGAAAATGTTTGAGTTCTTTGTAAATTTTATGTAAATAAAATGCCATTTATGAAACTTTAAAAAGTTTATTTTTTTTATTTCATCCTGTACATAAAACTTGCATAAATATATTTTAAAGAGCGAATTTTCAGTATTTTCTGATGATATATATATAGAAGTATAAATCCTTCCCCCACAAAAATATATTCCTGCGTGCGCCCCTGGCACTTAGTATTTATTATTTGTAAAAAAATATATTTTTACTTTCATAATGTTTGTAATTTTAAACATTTCATGTGTATATTTTAAACAACTCATGTTCAAAATCAAATCTTGAACATCTTGTGCGTATACTTGAACAGATTCTGGTTGAAAAATAAACACTTTTCAGTAGTAGTTTTACATGCACTTTTTAGAGTGTA